>NC_041708.1:37367203-37492203 GCF_900700375.1 Denticeps clupeoides
CAAACTGCATCAAAAAGCAAAAAATCACCGATGTCTTAAAGCACAGGGCCGGACTGGAGCCAAAAGCACACATGTGCTGTAATAACACATAATAAATCAATATCGCAGGTCTGCTAACCTGTGCTCAGACAAAATAACATTCTGGCTGGCCCGCGGCACTCCGTGTATATTTGTAATGGGAGTAATAACCACACTGTTCCAACAGAAAGGAAGAGAAATGGGCGCAGGAGGGCGGTTGGGTGGGAGATGGATCTTTCCTATCCCCAGGCCTGGTCCGCCTGCGTAGACGGCGCCGCCGCCACCGCCGCCGCGTGGACACTCCATCATTTCCCCGCGCCACGTTGCCGTGTCGTTTGGCAGCCTGATGAAAGGAGTCGCTCAGACACACCCGCCACCCCGAGCATTCCGACCCCAAAAAAACCCCCGAGGGAACTCCCCAGCTTCCATTTTAACTCGGCAGGAGACAGTGATGTTCTGTCCCCGCGTCGTCTTCAAACGACAACTGAACAGCCAACACACGAACTCCACAGTTCTGAATTAAAGACGGTTCTGCGGGGAGTAGAGAAGACGCCACGCCGCGCCGCGCCGGCACTTTCCGTGCTGAAACCCATAGGCATTTGCCAGGCGGCGGTCACCTGTGCCACGAACGCAGGTTTTCACGCTCCGGGAGCTCCTCCTCTGTCAGACACACCCGAGCCCGTCCTCTCCGGGCTCCGCTGGACCGTGCGCCGGTAACCAGGGTTCAAATCCAAAATGACCCCCCCTGTACACGGAGCCCACGGTTCGCACTGTATTGTTGACACTGTATTGTTCGGTTCGGAAGGGTCCACTCTCTCCATCGGTGACGTCTGTCCGACTATGGAACGTCCAGTCGTGCGCTGAGCTGCTGTCCCTGCTGCTCGGGACCTGGCCGAGAGTTGCGTCGTTGAAGGCCGGAAGCCGTGAACCCTGCCGGACCCCCTGTTGCCGGAGCCTTCCCCCCGCCAGATGCTGGCTTCATGACCACCGCTGGCAGGCTGCGAGGGATGTTGTCATCGCCGTGCACACACAGGCCACGGGACATCTTTGTTGTGGCATCGAGACGGCCATTAATTAGTCATGCAGAGTTTGTCCACATGCATAATTCAGGTGCGTAGGTGGCATTTTCAAGGTGTGGAAGTTGTTCCTGCGCGCTCATTAGTGCCACAGTCGCTGCTTCTGCCCCCACGCTCTTCCGCGGGGTCTGTGTTTGGACGCCCAGAGCTGATTTGCAGTGTCTGACTTCAACTGACGGCCTAGTTCAAGTACCAGAGAAGCACAGGGCATCATGGGATTAACATGTTCCTCTGGCGCCTGTGGATTTCTGTAGCACGTTGGGTCTGGGGTAACATGACACGGTGAGAAGCGAGGACCTTACCTGATACTCGCCAACACACTTTCCATAGATTCCTGCAGCACAGTCCAGGTATTGTCATCGGTCCTAAAAAAATAACGGGGCATGCTGGTATCTGTGTACTTTTTTTTAACTCGAGTGAGATGTAAACTGAGACCCAAGTTGTACAGTGGTCCCCCGAGGACCCAGGTTCAAGGCTCTGCTCTCTCCCCTGACATCCTGTCAACACAAAGAGCCGAATCCAGGCTCAGGCCATGTGATGTCACCAAGCCAAACACCGGCGTCTGGCTGCAAAATACGAGCCCCGGTTTGGCAGACAGGCAGATAGGTGCACGTGAGGGGTGCTGGTAAAAATGCTAATTTATTGCACCCCCCCCCCCTCCAGCGGCGGTTTCTGCCGGGCCAGGCACAGGCAGACACGTTCGACTCCCTCTCCATTGGAATTGTATTTTGTGCTTGAGTGAATTAGGTGATCATTTTTTATCATACATGCGCCCCTGGCTGCTCGAGTCTGCTCCGAGGAAATTGGAGGGGGAAAAGGAGTTTAGCATTTATCGCGTGCCGAGGTTAATCTCTTTGAAATGGTGGGATTTTCGTCAGGAAGGGAGAGAGCAGGGAGAGAAAAAATTCAGAGCTGCACTCCACAGTGCAACACAGTCATATTTCAAGGCCCTTTCGCTCGTGTCTCTTTTCCCATTCCCTCCTTGTTGCTATCAGACCTTTCACTACCAACCTCATGTATTTTAAATCAAGTGGAGTGTCAGCCGATGGTACATATTGTATATGTATGGCAGGATGTGAACCATTCATTTACCTTCACATCAATCACATTCATATCACACTTTATCACAATCGTATTATTTATTGCGTATACTACACGTCCACCGTACAACATCGCTTTGAGTGCGTGCTTGTGCCGTGTACAATGGCCCCTCAAAAAGGTAGCCGCTCATCTCTGTGAAAAGGTAAACGCGCCGCTATTCATCCGGACCCCATATTCATTCCCTGTACGCAATCAAAGGCGGATGTCGGAGAGCGGCCTGGCCCACCGGGCCTTTCAAAGAGGCGCGCTCGCCTGCACAGTATCTCGAGCCGATAGCGGCGGCCGAGGGGACCACTGGCGCCATTCATCCACTTCTACAGCCACTTTACCAGCTGGGCCCGAGACGCGGCCAGTTCCGGACGACGAGTACATACTGAACTGAGCCGAATGCCACGACTCGCGGAGGAACATCCACCAGGCAGGTCTGTATAGTTGTTGCACGACTATGATGCATCGCACCATGTCCCCGACATGTATCTTCTTTCTCATATGAATTAGGACCGAACGAGTGGCCAAGCTGAATTCAACATGGCTTCCATGATTATGGGAAACTACGATACTAGGAGTGAAGGTAGAAAAACTAGTTAGACAGATGCTATACGAACAGACATTTCGGGTGCTGAAGAAAAGCTTGAAGGCATGCTACAGCTTTCACACTGGCCAATTTTAAGAAACAACATTCCATATTTTTTTTGAGTCTTTGTGACTCATGCATACTGTGGCACCCACTGTACAATGAAATACTTGCACCCGTGTACTAAACAGCGCACCGAGTATTCATGCTATTCATGCAGAATTGAAAAAGACAGGGCCGAGCGGCGAGTCGCATCATTTCGACTTGTCATTGTGAATCTCTCGGAGTTGTAACACGTTACTGTGATTTATAGAAGGTGAAATTTCTGATGCAGCCATTTTTTTTTTTTTTTTAAACTCCCCCGAGAGATAAGTCACTGATGGCAAGATTGCTGGTCCATCCATTTATAGAACGTGTCAGTTTGTCTGTGTGTGTGTGACCGGCTTTGAAGGCTGTCTGTCAGGCCCGCCGAAGCCGTCCAGCTGCACCGCTGTCGTTGGCTGTGAGGGGGAGGGAGAGCCGGGGCGGCGATGCCAAAGTCAGAACCCCCTGTGCCTCCTGCACCACCTGCTAATGAGGTGTGACTTGTCTTCCCTCCCTCCCCTGTCTGCTTCTCTCCAACCTCCCCAGTCTCCTGCACTCAATAGGAGTTAGAGATCCATCCATCAGGGGTGGAAACAGGCCTTGAGGTCTGACTGAGGTTCCACCGGTTCTGTGTATAGAATGGGAAATAAAAAGCTACAATGACCATCATTTTGTACTGACCTGAACTCCCGGGTCAGGTGGAAAAAGCCCCTCCCTGTCGGCAGGAAATAAAGTGAAGTGATTGTCACATGTGATACACAGCAGCACAGCACACGGTGCACACAGTGAAATTTGTCCTCTGCATTTAACCCATCACCCTGAGTGAGCAGTGGACGGCCATGACAGGCGCCCGGGGAGCAGTGTGTGGGGACGGTGCTTTGCTCAGTGGGGATTCGAACCGGCAACCTTCTGGTTGCGGGGCCGCTTCCTTAACCGCTAGGCCACCACTGCCCGTTAGCTTGGGCGAAGTGGGGGCGCCCCATTTTTCAGAATTCCCACGGTCCCTGCACTGAGATTACGTTTCCTAATCGGACTTATTACAACACTGCATGTGTGTGTGTGTGTGTGTGTGTGTGTGTGTGTGCACGGCCACGTCTCAGCATGTGCGCAGCATCAACATTTACACGCAGTTAACATTCAAGTATGGCGCGTTAATCGTGTCAGATTGCGTTCATTTGGGGACACGGCACCCCCAGAATAGGCGCGTTTATCCAGACCCTAAACCCGAATTCTTCATCAGCATGGCGAATGGCTTATTTCTGCTCAGCACTCTCGCTAATTGCGCTTGTATTATAAAACCGTATTCCCTACAGAGCTTTGCCAATTGCAGCTTTTGTTAAAACGTGTGAAGTACAGTTGTAATTTAATAAACCTCATTAAGGCTTGATGAGGGGGGGTGTACATTTTTTTTTTAATTCTGACTGCTCACGGAATGTCCTAGAAATGCCCTGTAAAGCCCGCCCCCTGAAACGAATCCTTAACGAAGGCCCAACCCGCCGCTAATCGCCAAGCGACAGGCGTGGAACGCTTTAGGCCTTCTGCGCTTCAACGCTCCGTTACCGGAGCACGCGCCGGTTCTTCAGCGAGGATGCCGATGGCCGCCGAGGAACCCCGTTCGGCGAAGGTGGGCACTTCCACACCCGCGTGGAGGCTACAAGCGAGGCTGTTCGCCGGTGTAATTCTCTACTAATGAGAGTGACAGGAACATCGCGGAACAGTAGTTTATGATAATTGCTTTTTGTAGCCGTGAGTTACAGAGAAATTGTTTCAGTGATTAAAAGGCGAACGTTCTTCTCCAGCAAAACGCCAGCACGGCCTTGAGGCTGTGTGTGTGTGTGTGTGTGTGTGGGTGATATTAATGAACGCTACTGTATATTTCGCTTGGCTAATTTTAGACATCGTTCCGAGCGTTCGGGGGGGGGGGGGGGGGGGGGGGTTGGGGGGGGAACAGCATCATGAGGCTCCACCAGCGCGCCGATGATGGGGAACCCCCCGGCGGGTGAACGAGTGCGACTTTAAAAGACACAGAAGGGAGCAAAATAAAAATTATTTTTACAGGCTCTTGAGGGACGAGGGGAGGTGTTCAAGCGAATCAAAGGGAGAAAAGCTGACATGAAAGGGCCTCCTCGGCTCGGTTATTGATCGCCGTTCACCGGCAGCCGTTTCTGAGACAAACCGAGCGGAAATCCCCAAAGGTGATCATTAGAGGCGGACGCGAGCGTCGCTCAACATCGGGGAGCCCCGCGCCGCCGCGGTTAAAGCGAGGAGCCGCATCAGGATTGTGACGCCGGTCGATACCCACAGGGCACCGATGGATCACGGGACGGGCGGGGAGACCTGTGATCATGAATGGAAGAGGGAAAGTGGTTCGGGGGCTCTTATTCACCACAATTTACTACAAATTGGGGGGTGCGCGGGGGGAGCTCGACCTTAGGGCGCAATTCAGCCCGCCGGTTGTTGCTAATGTGGCTTTTTGTGGCTAATTACGTTCAACGCGGCTCCGCTATGATCCAAGAGCTCGGCTTCATAAAGCATACGCGCCAATGACTGTGCGAAAGGATAAAAACGGCTTCGCCATATGCTGGGGTATGCTTAGAACCGCCTCCCGCTGCGAGAGTGGAAACCGTCTGAATAAAATATGTCACGTCATATTCAAAAAGCACGTCTCAAGTCAGCAGTTCCAAGCAAAAAGTTTCATTTAGAACCTCGACAAGGTTATAATAAATGATAAACATGTTGAAGTGATATTATTCCACAGCAGAACCCCCCGGTTCCGAGCCGCTTCTGGATTCGGTGCTCATGCGGTTTATTCGGTGAAACGTGGGGAACAGAGATTCAGAATGGAAGGTTAAACGCTGCAGAAATAAATGAGGTGGACATAAAAAGTGCTTATGGCCATGGTTTTTTGGTTCTTTTTCCGTACGCGTACGTCCTCTCAGGACCGTCGTGATACTTCTGTCCTCTCATGTCTCTCTCTCGTTCGTCCCTCCCTCCCTCCCTCTCCCCATAACCAGAGATAAATTAAACAAGGCGCGGTAATGGAGGGGGCACGAGTCCCTGGCAGCGCCATTAGCCTGCCGGCACATTCGTTAAGTGGCCGCGCTCGTTTAGCGGCGTCTGAACGGAGGGCCACCTGCTCCGCACTGTGAAGGGCATTTCCAGACTCCGCTGGGCAGAGGGCTCCGGTTCTCCGGCTGACCGGAATATCGAGTGACGGAGGAGCGGGACTTTATTGCCCACCCGGGCATTGTACTTGTCCCCAGGTTTAATGATTGAACGAGAAGCTGAATGAAAAAGAGGGGAGCGCAGTTCCGCGAGCATGAACCTGCACCGTCAGCCGTTTTACGTCTTTGACAGATTTAAGTCGTTATGCCGTGAAAAGGCTAATTTGTCTTTTGCAAGCAGCGTCTCAGCCAGACAAAAATGTGGGTCCAAATCTGTCCGTCTACCGTCTGCTATTATGCTGCGATGATATGAACTGTACGAGCAAGGACGGACCAGCGCTCCACCCCGTACGGAAAAAACCTCCGATCGTCAGCTGCATGGTGGACTACGCCGGAGAAGCATTCTTCATTCCAGCATGAATGGGCATCAGCCGAACCCTGGTGACTGTTCCATGACTGCATCGATGGACAACTGTATGAACACCATGTTTGTGGTTCTAGTAATATAGACAGAAGAAATAAAAAACATCACGACATGATGTCCTGATTGTATAAATGGAGATAAAAAAGAACAGGTGACTGTGGCTATATGAACAAAACAAAAAGTTGCATATCTAGCTCTATGAATGGAGAACAGTTGAACATTGGGGTGATTTAAAAACACAAAACAGTAGAACCTCAATGTCTATGTAAATATTTCTACACAGAACAGTAGAACCTCAGTATTTAAGTCTATAATGGGAGAATGGTAGAACCGTGGTCTGACTATATAAAAGAGGAACAGTAGATCCGCAGTATTTAAGTCTATAATGGGAGAACGGTAGAACCGTGGTCTGACTATATAAAAGAGGAACAGTATATCTGCAGTATTTAAGTCTATAACGGGAGAACGGTAGAACCGTGGTCTCACTATATAAAAGAGGAACAGTATATCCGCAGTATTTAAGTCTATAACGGGAGAACGGTAGAACCGTGGTCTGACTATATAAAAGAGGAACAGTAGATCCGCAGTATTTAAGTCTATAATGGGAGAACGGTAGAACCGCGGTCTGACTATATAAAAGAGGAACAGTATATCCGCAGTATTTAAGTCTATAATGGGAGAACAGTAGAACCGTGGTCTGACTATAGAAAAGAGGAACAGTAGATCCGCAGTATTTAAGTCTATAATGGGAGAACGGTAGAACCGTGGTCTGACTATATAAAAGAGGAACAGTAGATCCGCAGTATTTAAGTCTATAATGGGAGAACGGTAGAACCGTGGTCTGACTATATAAAAGAGGAACAGTATATCCGCAGTATTTAAGTCTATAACGGGAGAACGGTAGAACCGCGGTCTGACTTTATAAAAGAGGAACAGTAGATCCGCAGTATTTAAGTCTATAATGGGAGAACGGTAGAACCGCGGTCTGACTTTATAAAACCGCAGGAATGAGGATTTACGGCCGTTTTAGCAGAGAGGACCACGGTGCGAGTGTACAGATGGGAAGTGGTAGAACCGCGGTGGCAGTGGCCGTTGTTTGTTTGGAGAACGCACCTACGCCCTCGGTGTGGCCCGCAGCACCGGAGCCCTTGCCTGATGTCAGCGAGGATAAATGAGGCGCGAATCTGCAGGGGCCGCAGGAGTAATATGTTCCGATGCTGCGTCCTTGTAAAACCCGTTTAAAAGCCATAAATTATCCCCCGCCCCTTTTTGCCGGTTCCCCGCTCTCTCCAGTTCTCGTGTTTGTTCTGTCGCCACGTGTGGATATCCTGTCGCTGTACAGGCGGAGGTACGACTCCACGCTCGTCTGTGATCATCTCTACCTGCGGTGCCACAAAAACATTTCACGAGTCTTATGTAGTCCAAATCTTCGCATTATTACCAGAGTCACGACGGGTTCTACAGACTGAAGAATCGAGACCCTCACCTCTTCGTATCCACATTGTGCAGGATGGTTGATGTTCCATATCACGGTGTTCTTTATTGATCGCAGCAGCTCACTGAAGGATGTTTTCTGCATTTGCAGGATTTTTGTTTATTATAAGCAATTCTAATAAAAGGCTTTACATGTGGCGTGGGTATCTTCTCCCACTGATGGTGTGTGTGTGTGTGTGTGCGGGTGCGGGTGTGTGCTGCAGAATTTGGGCATAGTTCTGAATAGAACTCTATGAATAGCAAGTGAAAATGCATAACTAGGTCAGGATGTAGTGCTGAATTCTGTATTCTCTTCTTCTTAAAAAGATCAAATTGTTGTAATGCATTTTTAAATAAATTACATAAACGAGTCAGTTGTTGTTTTACTAAAAGCAGAATCAGATCGGCCTACAGTTGCTAAATTACAGTTTGCAGTTAAAATATGAGAACATGGGCTCTCTGGGGAGGTTTTTTTTAATCATCGCTGCTGTCTGGTGAAAAGTGACTTTAGTTCTTCCCTTTATTTCTGATACACAAGTTGTTGTGTTTACCTGGATATTAGGGGTGCGATACCGTACCTCGGTTTTTAGCTCCAAACTACTTCAACCCTTCACAGATTCATTTTTTCAAGTCGCTCGACTGTGTTTCTTCCAACTTTTGTCTCTCAGGTCCCCCCGCTAGTGTCGGGAAGGAGTCTTCACATTAACAGGCTATTGTTAAACTGTAGGTTTTAAAGGGCGAAAGTCCTCCCCGTGAGTCTATGTCCAGTCAAGTCCCTCTAGGGGGGACTAAATGGTTCAACATTTTACACCCCTACTGGATACCCCATTCTATGTTGTGGCATTAATGTACTGTATTAATAATAAAGAGTTCCAGAGATGAAGGGGTTTCAGTCGCAGTTGTGCACGGTATATGAATATGAATCTTTTTGTTTTCTGCAGGTGTTAATATCGAGGTGTGATACACCCGGGACAGGGGGTAAAAAGGACATGTTGCCCAACCTCGTCACTTTAACCTCTCCGCTTTAGATTCTTCTCTGGAAAACAGGTCCCCCTGCCTGCCTTTAGCCCCCAAAAACCAGGACTTTGGCCGCAAAGCCCATTCAGAGAACGTCCTGTGAAGCCTGCAAAGTACAAAGTAGGAGTCGGACTGACCTGCGAACCGCGATCATGCAAAAGAACGGCTAATTGCCAGCGGGAAGACGGAACAGTGGGAGTGGATCTGAGGCGAGAACAGCGAGTGAGAGAGAAGGGAACGTTCAGCGCGGTCACAATCACCACAATCACACAGGAGAAGCGGAAAAAAGGGGGAATGCAGATGCACACACACACACACACAGAGATCGTCCTCAGGCTAAACATCATTTCTCCTCGAAGACAAAGACAGCCACCTCAGGGATAAGCCCCGAGGAGATCCACACACAGACAGTCATGACACGCTCCCCCAAGCAGTCTGTATTTATGCTTTTTAGGGAAGTATGGGAGTAAAAACTGTGAATATTAACAGTAGGGCGGGGCAGTGGTGGCCTAGCAGTTAAGGAAGCGCCCCCGTAATCAGAAGATTGCCGGTTCGAATCCCGAGCCGCCAAGGTGCCACTGAGGTGCCACTGAGCAAAGCACCGTCCCCACACACTGCTCCCCGGGCGCCTGTCATGGTGCCCACTGCTCACTCAGGGTGATGGGTTAAATGCAGAGGACACATTTCACTGTGTGCACCGTGTGCTGTGCTGTGTAGCACAATGACAATCACTTCACTTTCACTTAGTGTGGCCGATGCAGCACAGTTAACGTACCCAGTTATTGTGGGCTTGACCACGGATTACAGTAAATTACGAACAAGCCGACTTTTCATCGTGAAGAGTTAACATGCGTGAAAATGCATGCAGAGATGCCACATTCCTTCATGCACCATGGAATTGAGTAACAAGAGAACGTTTGTAGCATGTCTGCTGCCGGTGTTATGATGAGGCCAGTGGTGGCGTGATCGGGGTTCGCCAAGGTGCCATCGTCACGCACTGCTCGCTCTGGGGTCGGGTTAAACACAAAGAACACGCTCCACGGCGTGCTTTCGTGACGATCGCGCGTATTTTTACGGCAGTGCCGCACTGGACACCTCTGCTCTGTGGTCTGGCGAGTTCGGTAAGTGCAGTGTCGCTCTCTGCGAGACCCTCCAAAGCTCCCCCTTCTTTATTTTATTATGTGCAGATGACAGCTTCTGCTAAGGAAGTGCTTTTTTCCCCCCATTGTCCTTCTAATGACAGCGAGATGACATTTCCTCTCTCGGGCGGCTGCTGCTGTTAATGCACAAGCTCTGTGTGTCGGTAAAGTGAACATTCAACCAAAGTGCTTGTTTTTTGGGGGGGTTTTCTTACGTTTCAATACACTGGATGCTGCATGCATGCAACAGACTTCTGTCCTGCACACATTTGCAGATTGTAGGTGGTGCAACATGCAATCAAAACGGAGAATTTTGTACAGGAAAAGTGCAGATTTTGCACATTCGCAATCCAACTCTATTTGCCTGTATTAGATATGTGAATGGTACAATGAAATCAAGCTACTTGTGAGTAATTTCCATTCGTACACCATTGGCTCAGGGAAACTTGTCCTGCACCTACACCAACACAGGGTGTTTCCACTTTACAAATCCATGCTTTTCAGCAACGGTGCAGCTCCAACTCCACTGAAACAAAAGTACTTAATTCAACGTACACTAGCCTCTCTGCACCATCCAGTAGCCCCAAACGTGGACAGAACCTTTCTCCAACGCACCATGCTGGAACATTTTAATATCGACAAAGCTATTCTCTCGGACTAATTCATACCTGCCCTGATCGCTCCACTCTGGAAGGAAGTCCATTTCTGACAAGGTGTTTTAGTGGAGTTTTTTCCTTGTGAGCAGAAAGGGTGTCACCTGTCGAGCCTGTCAAAGCCCATTGACACATATATATGATTTTGGGCAAAAATAAGAAATTAATGAAACTGTTGTAGAAAAAAAGTTTAGGCTCTTTCAGAAATATTCTCAGATAGACAATTGTTTTGTCCAACGTGGAATTGATTTAAAGTCCAGTCCAGACATTGTACACGGTAGTACCCCATTTACCCCCAGGTTCCAACCCCATTTACTACCATCATATCCCTGAGCAAGACACTTAACCCTGAGTGTCTCCAGGGGTACTGTCCCTCTCACTACTGATTGGAAATCTGATAAATGCAGTAAATGGGAATGTTGTAAACGACTATGATATGGAGGAAATGGCTGGTAATAATGACTCGTTATCAGTTTCACGAAAGCAGCATCTGTCACTTGACAGCTGAATACAGTGACACTGATTTAAACAAGCAATAAATCGGGACAAATTCACACTATCTAGTATCTAGTGCATTAGCAAAAGTGTTATTCATTATTTAGTAGTATGTTCTAATTTTTCATCCAAATGACCATAATGCACATTGTTTATTTCATGGAGCAGAATTTAAAGATCCCCTATTATGAAAATGTCCCTTTGTGAGGTTATTTAATATTAACGAGTCCCCGAGCCTGTCTATGGTCCAAGAATCTATGGTAGCTAGAAATAGCGATAGGTGTAAGGAGTCCATTGGTTGTTCTGCTTCACCGTTCAGAGAGCAGCATCTCAGACGGCCGGAGCTGGAATTTGTCCCCTTATGACGTCATAAGTGGAACGGTTACACCCCGTTCCTCATGCTTTTTCCACCAAGAGAAAAGCCTGTATAATGTATTGTGGTGGCAGAGGCCGGCCAAGGGTGTGAGACCAGCATGCTTTGCGGGTCTGTAAGTAGTGGGACATGTGCGGTACACTGTTGGGTAGATGGGCAGGTTCAGGGGTGTTTGCTCTCCTCCTGGTCCCGCCTCTCTCCTCCTCATTAGCATTTAAAGCTACAGACGGTAAAACGGCGCGTCCTGGGAAATCTCATTGTGGGACTGGATCAAAGTGGCTGTAATTCTGCACCAAGGCTGAATTTCGGAAAGAGACGTCAGATACCGTATTAGGGGACCAACAAGACCAATATGTTCCATCTCATGCAAGAAAAATTCATAATAGGGAGCATTTAAATAAGGAGTTCAGTGTATTTTACATGCTGTACTTTGTATGAATTTGAATAAAACACACACACAGAGAAAGCAGGGCAGAAGAAGCCAGTCTCAGAGTGACAGTCCCCTGCACCTTCCCATGATGCCTGTAACTGCAGGTAGTAATTAGCGATTAAAAGTGGGGATCGGAGCACAAAAGCGCACCACAATCACCGAGCACATCTTCTTTAGGAGCCGTCCACAATGGCTGGTAATTAACTAGGTAATTGGCCAGAGATGTCTGCGGTTTCCTGAGTCGTCGCTTATTTTCGTGTCATTTCTCCGCTTCTCCTCGTCGATACCTCCCCTAGCTGGCCCGCCCCCAGACGACCTCCGGACCGCAGCCAGGGCTTCAAACATCTGTTAAGCTAATCCTCACAGTGCCCTCCTGGCACTCCGATCGGCTGTTCATGATACTTTAACTGTTATAAACCCTATATAACACTTTATTCATGCTAAATTAACACTGTCATCGCATGTATATTTTCTATATTTTGTGTACAGTGTAATTTGTATATATTATGTTTACTACTATTTTATTTGTTTCTTATTAAATTCTTTCTTATTTCCTGTTTTAACTATGTGCCTCACAATGAGTCGACTGCACCTTAAATTCCGTTGTCCCCTGAGAAGTGACAATGACAATGTCTTGTCTTATCTGATGTTAACACAACCAGGTTGGACCTCCTTGCCGGACTACCACACACTGGCAGAAGTTCAGCGCGTGAAGGCGTCCCGCAGCCCGGCTGGGAAGTGTGTCAGTGGCGGGTTTACTTTTCAATAAAGAGGGGAGACACTCAGCCTAATCTGCACTAATGGAGTGCGGCGAAGAAGAGGGTTACGCGGGTGAGGAGCGAAGGGCCGCAGCACTCTTGGGTCTACAAGTGGGCCGATTGATTTTTACTCACGGGCTAAAAAAACAGCCTCCTGCACTCAAGACCCCCCTCTTTTAAAATAATGGCGCAGTCCTCTGTCTAGTAATTGCCAATAATTATTCTTTTAGTAGCAGAGCCTCATCGATCTCGCAGGCGAGGACCCCTTGCCGAGGCGACCTAATGGCTTTTCAAACGTATTATTCCGTTATCATCGGGGGTCCGAATCAGGATTAAGTTCCCGTTGTCACACATATGGGAAACATGCTTCTTCTGGCTTCATTGGAATTGTTCTAAAGTGCATTAGAGTATTTACATTTACAGCATTTACCAGACGCCCTTATCCAGAGCGACTTACAGTCAGTAGTTACAGGGACAGTCCCCCCCTGGAGACACTCAGGGTTAAGTGTCTTGCTCAGGGACACGATGGTAGTAAGTGGGGTTTGAACCTGGGCCTTCTGGTTCACAGGCGAGTGTGTTACCCACTAGGCTACTACCACCCCAGTACATTGTTGTGTATGATTAAAAGTCCTACGTGCTACATTCAAGTACATTCAAGAAAATCTAGCACAAGGGGACAAAAACGTTTTTTTAGACTAAAGACTTGGGACACTTCTTAACAGCCACCCTAAATTTTCCATCAGTCAATATATCTGCTTCCGTCTCACAGTTGGATACTGAGCGAATAGGCTTTAATTCAAGGAAGCAGGTGTTCAAATTCTGACCAATCAGAAGCTCCGTATCGGCTTCAGCCTTCATAAACCAAAACTCGTGTTCAAGTTGAGCTTTATCGACATTTCAGCTACATACATGTTAGACGGTACACAGTGAAACGAAACGTTACACAACGTTACGTACTGACATAAAGTGACCGTGTGCGACAAAACAAACCTGCACAAAAAGTGCAGACAAAAGTAACATTTAAGTCGAACTGTAGAGAACACACATAGACAACAAAGCAGACAGACACTAAACCAATGAAATGAATCCTGAAGACGCCAAAAGAGCGCAATTTCTGTAGTAACAGTTCAAATACTGCTGTAATAGATAATGAGGTAAAAGGTAGTGTGTTGTGTGTCTGTTCTGATGAGGGCCCGAACTGGCAGTGAGGACCCGAACGCTTCGGGACCATTTTCCGGATGGTAGGAGGGTGAAGAGTGCATGTGAGGGGTGCGCTGCTGGCTTCCCTGATGCAGTGAGTGTGGTAAAATTGCACCGTTTTGGATCCGGACAGGCCGCTGCGGGCTCGTTATTCCATCTTATTCCACTTCCTTCAGTGCACAACACGTTCTACAATCTTCTTTATGGTTTAAGGTAAAATGTTAAAACTTGCGCTAACTGAAATTGTATTTGTGGTGTTTTATGCATGTTTACGTTGGTTCAGATATTCTGGTTTACTGTATAAATCAGAATTGGCTCGTTGTGGTCGATCCACGTCCCGATAATCCCACTGTGGCCTCAGCCGATAATCAATCAATAAGTGGAGTCATGCCGTTCGCAGCCCGAGCAAGTTAAACCAGATTCCCTCAATTTAAACTCCGCCGCGGAATTGTCCCCTTCCGGCGCCCGGCCGCGCACGTGAGCGCACCGGCGCTCGTTATCTCGATTTTGCCGTACAATAACGCGGTAATGAGTGTTCGCGTTCCCCCGCGGAAGCCGTACTTCAAATATCCCGATATGAAGACGTATCTCTCTTACTTTTCCAATTACGCTCCACTCAGATTAAGGTGTCGCCGTGGCACTTGTTTCCTTGACAACACCGGGGCTCCTGAGCGCGCGGGTCTATAAGTGGAAGAGAATAAGAAGAAGGGAGGAGGAGAAGGAGAAAAAAAAAAAAAAAAAAAAGCCTCCCTTCCCCGCTCCTTCTTTATCTTTCCATCACCTGTCTCAGATCAGGGAATTCGTTTGCCACGCTTTCAAATGGTTAGCAGGTGCCGGAGCGGCGACAACCAACAAAAGTACTAATGAAACGTGTTCTGTTGTCCTGGCGGCCATTATTATTAATGTATTTGTAAGCTCTGTTCGGCGTAATTGATTCGCTCTGCTTTCCCTTTTCCCGCCTCTCCCCTGCGCCGTAACCGCAACGTGATGGATGAAGTTGGCGGCGACTTCATTTCTGCTCCCCGCAACCAAGCAATGCCTGTCGCCATCGAGCGCTATCAGTCGTGTGTGTGTGTGTGTGTGTGTGTGTGCGTCGCTCTTTGATGTTTCTTCTTCCCATCACGCCGCAGCCTCATTATCAAAAGCAGCAATTAAAATATCTTGTCTGGGAGGTTTGAATGGGGCTCGCCGTCTTAATCCCCCGGCATGTAAACCGAGCCGCGCATAAAACGACCCATTATTTCATTAATCATCGTAAATACACACCTTGCCAGCGATGTGTGTGTGTGTGTGTGTGTGTGTGTGTGTGTGTGTGTTTACATCATTACTGCCACTTTATGCGCTGCACTCTGACCCCTCGTTCGGAGGCTGAAGTAAATGCCTTGTTTTTCTCCCTCGCCCTCGCCACCCCGACCAAAAGGTCACGAAGCGTGACCCCGGTCCGTCCCCGAGTCCCTGCGTGTGTGTGCAGGTGGTAAACACTATAGGGGCGATGGGTAAGGGCATTAACAGGGCTGTTCATGTTCATCGATAAGATTAATTGCAAGTATTTCATGTGTTAAAAAACGTGGCCGTGTCTCGCTCACCCCGTTGTGCTGTCTAGACGGCAGCTTCTGACAGCAACTACACTCTCGCATTTATGCCCATTACAGAGGTGTTCGTGTTTTTAATACAAATGATTATGATTTACAGCAAATTACCCCCCAAAAAAACGGAATAGAATTTCTGGCTGTAATTAGCTTGACTACAATAAAGTAAAAGGAAAATAGAGGTAATACGGGACTTAAATACCCAACAATGTGGGCCAGTCGAGAACGTCGTCGTGACCCATCATGCTGCCCTGAAGTGAAGTGATTGTCACAGCAGCACAGCACACGGTGCACACAGTGAAATTTGTCCTCTGCATTTAACCATCACCCCGAGTGAGCAGTGGGCACCATGGCAGGCGCCCGGGGAGCAGCGTGTAGGGACGGTGCTCAGTGGCACCTCGGCGGATCGCGATTCGAACCGGCAACCTTCTGATTACGGAGGCGCTTCCTTAACCGCTAGGCCACCACTGCCCCTCAGTATGCAGTAAGGTGCCATTAGGGTGACGATACCAACGGGGTACCATTAGCCTACCTGCCTCCACTGGCACCAGTCACTTTAACCAGCGAAAACACAGACGGCGGTGGAGGATGGTGACGTTCCATTGTAGTTTAATCAAGACCTCCCGGTTCCCCGTGACACGCTGTTCCACCACCATCCACCTACACAAGGCTCTCATCACAGTCCAGAGGACCCGGGGGGCGTTCCTTTACGCCGAGTCACCATCAGCTGCCAATCATCACTGTTGCCAAGGTTGCCTCAGCAGAACCCCTGCAGACAGCCTTCCTTACAACACTCACAGCCGCAACGGCTGGCATCCATCACCATCAAGAGAAGGCAGGAGGAGGGACGTGGCGGTGATGGTGCTGGAGGAGGGTCAGGGGCTGGTGATGCGTTAAATACATCATTTCTGGTCACGCTGAGGGTCAGGCCTGGATTTTGAATGATGGTGCCGTGGCGCGTTCCAATGGGGCTCGTCGGATTCACGGCACTGAGGAAAAATTCGGAATAATCCATATTCACTGCATTCAGCCACACCTCATCGCAGGTGAAATGGACTTTTCACTTCCACTGTATTAATCTGCGTTAATCTCAATAAAACGTACGCCTGTCAATTCATGTCAAGGTCAGTCTGTTAATCATGGTGCCCACTGCTCACTCAGGGTGATGGGTTAAATGCAGAGGACACATTTCACTGTGTGCACCGTGTGCTGTGCTGCTGTGTAGCACATGTGACAATCACTTCACTTTATTTATTAGGCTGTTGTATATAAAATAAATGCTGAGGCCGTGTTTGGCTGTGCATTCATTTTTATTTCATTGCGAGTACTAGTTAAACATTGAAATGAACACAGTCAACAGAGTCATGTTGGGTTCACTTCCTGTGTTGGGTCTAATTCCTGACACAGATGCGAAATCCCGACATTTAGATGGAAACGAACAGGGCAGGAAGTTTACGGCATGCCTGGCTTTTCAAAAAAAAGGATTGATACTCAGACATGAATCCGTATTTAAAACGAGTATCGACATCGATTTTCATTTGCGAGCGATGTATTGGTGTCAAGACTGAATCCCACAATGTGCCTCATACAGTAGTTGTCTTATTAAGCTCATCATCACTTGGAACAGCATTGGACCCCACCTCGCTACCGGCGGGGCGATCAGGAAGAACGCTCCTAACACAGATTTATGAGGCTGTTTAATTAAGGGAAGACGCGGGAGGAGCCGCGCATCTGCCGGGCTCGCGGCCGCACGATATGAAGATATGAAGGACCCTCAGAGGTGAAAGCACGGCCATCAAACATAATTCACAGTCTTGTCTAATTCGTGGCCTGATGATGAAAGGCTCTTGATTATGTTGTGGAAGATTAAGGAGCGGCTTGGAAGCATGTGTCCCCACCGGCCCGTCCCCCACACTGACACACACACACACACCTGCCGACGGTACGTATCTGCCGTAAATAAAAAAAAAAGCGATAATAAAGTAAAGAGACGCGAAGTGAAACAGTGATTATGACAAAACGCGTGAATAATTTGGTGTGATGTGCCCCCCCCGGCTTCCCGTGCCACGGCTCAGGACCGAAATCATTCATCTTTACGCCGCTGACAGCTGAGATCATGTCAAGGTTCAGCATCGCATTAGAGGACAGCTGTGGACAAACTGAGCGTGTGTGTGTGTGTGTGTGTGTGTGTAGCCTCAGCACCTGCGTATAAGCCTGTCTGCTGAAGTGAGTGATGGCGGCGCCGTGTATGTTTATGTATGTCCCTGTGTGTGTGTGTGTGTCTCAGCAGGTTAGAGTCCCAGCTGCTCGTGGAGGTTCCCTCAGAGCTGCGCCACCAGTCAGGAGTTCCAACTGCTTCTCACTGAAGGCACATAAAGGAGCAAGCAAATAAAACACGTTTCATATTTTTGCTCCTGAAGTAGTTCCTCTGGTCACCTTGAGTGTGCAGAGAAGCTATGAAGGTCTTTATTATTTAAATGAATAAATCTGTTTTTATTTCTCCGTGCTCGGAGGTAAAGTTTTAACTGGCGGTGCATGAACCTCGAATATCTAGTACATATCCAGTATTTCTCTGTGTCTGTGTCAGGCGTTTTCTGCTCGTTCTTCAGTCTCTTGCTGCTGCTCCATGCGTCCGTACCGAGGTCTCCGGTTGCGAAGGTGATGTTTCTGGATCCGGCAGATGACCTTGTGGACGTGCGCTGCCCGGTCATGTGGTGTGTTGCGGTTTGAAGAACAGAAAGGTGCTTCCGTATGTGACGGATGGATAAAGCGGGCGGAGTGAGGGACGATCAGGGCCACGCCGGGCCGCGGTGAGAGACGCGGGGCGGGACAGACGTCCACTTTAATTACTCACCTGTCAGCCGACAAGCTTTCTGCAATTAAGCGCCATTCTTATGCAGATGATAATGAACGAACATGTGTTCAGAACTCAGGTGGGGTATTTTTAAATGCTGGACAATATTGACCGGGGAGATGGTGGGAAAAAAAAAAAAAAAAACGTACACACATTTAGTCACTTGGGAAAGTTTTTCCCGAATCCATCCAAATTCTCACCTAAGAAAAATGGAGGACGCGAGGCGTTAGAAAATAATGAGACCCCAGAGCGCAGTTGGATCTCCGCCTTCGTGTTCGATCCAGATCACTTTCGTTTTGTACAGATACACAGTTTTTTTCTTTAATGCAAAGTTTACGGTTTAAAGGACTTTTCTATCTCCAGGCCCCGCCTTCATTGAATATTAATTAATGTAATGGGGCCAACATGATGATTTGTTCAGAATTAATTACTATATGTAGCAATGTGTGTTTGTATGCCGTTGGTAGTGGGTAAGTGGGTAACACACTCGCCTATGAACCAGAAGACCCGGGTTCAAATCCCACTTACTACCATTGTGTCCCTGAGCAAGACACTTAACCTTAAGTTGCTCCAGGGGGACTGTCCCTGTAACTACTGATTGTAAGTCGCTCTGGATAAGGGCGTCTGGTAAATGCTGTAAATGTAAATGAATTAATACTCTATTGTTGCCCTGTACACTTTTCTGAAAAATGGCACAATTCATAATTTTTTAGGAGGACATGAATTACATCGTCCCTGCCACTAGTTCAATGGCAGACATTCCTTTGGTGGGGCACCCGGGACACATGGGAACACAGTACACAGCGGAGGCTACGTGAACTTTAGATGCTGCGTCCACTTTCTTTACAATTTGGTGCTTAAATGAAAGAATTTTGACGTGGGCCGTTGAACCTGATTGGCCGTCTCTAAAACCCTGTAGAAGCGGAATAAGCAAGGCGCAGCGGCGTGCGGCGTCTCTTTAATTCCACATCGTGATAAGTCTCGAGGACCAGGTCCGCAACAGCTTTCACCACAGGAACACAATTTAACAAACCTTCTGAGCTGCAGAGTAGGTGCACTGGGAGAACACACACACACACACACACACACACACACACACACAATCCATGCACAGTGCATACACACTGCCTCGTTCCCCCCCAGTGACTCGGCGTCCCGCAGGTTTATGGGGCGTCCACTCGGGGACATTACAACTTTATAATGCAGCATGTTCAAATGTGTGCAATCAACAACAGGAAATTTTTGCAGCATCATCATCGCTCAGAAGCCTGAAACAAGCTGGATACACGGTGACCCCCCCCCCCCCCCCTTAAAAAAAGGATACGGCGCGTCCCATATATCTACAATGCATTCATAATTAATTAGCCGTGCATCAATAATACATCTTAGCTACAGGAATTCATCGCTGCTGAAGGGCCTATTTTAGAAAATATTTACCAGGACCTGTATGCATAATGAATGCCGTGCATTCTTACCGCAGGTCCAATGCGGTTCGCTTTGTGCCAGGGTCCTCTATGAGGAGCTGCACGGTTCTCCAGAAGAACCTCACTCTTCCGGTAATGACCCTCCACGCCACCACTCCACTCGTCTTAATAACAGACTCTCCACCGTCAACGAGTTATTAATGACTTTGCTTAAGGACTTTAGGCGAGGAACTTAAAGCCTCCGGAGCGCTGTTCCACCACGAGTGCCTGGACGTGACAGGAACGTACTGGAGTTTAATTGGGACAACTGGTCCAAACCTTGATATTCTTTTTGTAATGCAACAGTGGTGGCCTAGCGGTTAAGGAAGCGTCCCCGTAATCGGAAGGTTATAGGCTGAGGTGCGTCACGATTAGGTGCAGCTGGACACTCACCTGCCACCGATGCTGCATGACAGCATCCATTCGGAAGCTGTGACATTTTATGCGGACCCTGTTTTTGGCCCTCGCACCCTTTTCCTTTGTGTTTAATAAATCATTATTCCCAGTATGTCCCGCCTCTGAGCTTCCTTCCCCTGCCAGCTCGCCAACGTGACACACTGAGGTCCCCTTGATGAAGGTCCCGTCCCCACACGCTGCTCCCATGCTGCTCATGGTGCCCACTGCTCACGAAGGGTGGTGGTTAAATACAGAGGACACATTTCACCGTGTCACCGTGTGCTGTGCTGCAGTGTCTCACAATGACAATGTCACCTCAGTTTCACTTCCACTTGTTTGTCGTCTCAAACCAAACCAGGACTCCCCGATTGTTAAACTGGCTCTGTTCCTGAAACACCTGCGAAACGCCGGAGACGTCACGTCATGACGTTAAAAGTGTTCCGTAGAAATGGAGGCACGTTAACACATCATTTTGGAGACAAGAAGCGGAAACGACAAGAACTCGTGAAGTTCACGCCGAAGTTATCCCTCACAGAGCCGAGTCGCCCAAACAGGCCGGGGTTAATACGCTTCCGCACGGCTCATATTCCAAAGTCAATAGTGAACCTCACAACTCCAGGAGGCAGAAACCCCAAATCAATATTCCTCTTTGTTGGAGCCTAACACTCGTTTTCTATTCATTCTGTAAGCATTTCATTCCAACAACTGGCGGTGAATGTGCTGAAAACACATGCAAACCTTTTGGTGCTTGGTAGCAGATCATTTACGGCAGCACAAAAACCAAGTGCTAAAAAAATCACATAAATATGTCAAATCAATCTGCCTGTAGAAAAAAAAAATTGTGCAATCAAAATAGAAATTCTCAAATTCAAATTTGATTTGTCACGTACACAGTCATACACGGTATGATACGCAGTGAAATGCTTTAGCGACTGATATAGACCGCAGTATTACAAATATTGCAAGTATACAATGAAAACCAATATGCAAATATTGCAAACATAACCAAATATTACACTTTTACGTCTTTAACATAAAATGTGTGTAACAGGTAGGGTGAAGGTGTGCAAATGAGTGAAAGACAATGTATAAGATAAAAAAAGCAAAAAAAAAGAGCAGAGTAAAAAGAGCAGAGGTTTTGTGCAAAGAGAAAAAAGCGCAGTTATTTTGTGCGAAGAGTCCAGAGTGATTGAAAGTGAAAGTGCTGGAGTGTAATGGAGTTCTATGTAGTGTTGTGGTTGAGAGCTCGGATAGCCGGATATAACTCGTCATATCAAAATAATACAAAAATGTATTTAATTTGCCCAAATCTGGTTTATTCCAAATGAAATAGAGAAGCAGATTGATTTGCATTTTTTACAAATTCTTCTAAAAAGTTTTTTCCTGATTTCAGAGCACTTTTTTGAGACCCGCAGACTTTGATCCGTATGTGTTCTGCTAACAGAGGTCAGGAAAGCTGGTCACCGGAATGCCGAAGCCTGGACTGGACACTAGAAGTCCCATTTTGTCCAGGCGCCATGCAGCGGTGAAAGCTCACAGCGTTCGTATTAATGGTTAAAACACGGGGGGGAGGGGATTTGTCCGGTCCGCTTTGTCTCCGCGTCCTCTCCGGGGCGATTTCGAGCTCTGCGGTTAACAGGCCCTCTGAGAGCGGCCGCTTCCCTCCATTTAGCCTTCCGCCACCTCGCTCTCATTGCAGCTATTTTAGCGGTGACGCGCCACGGCCTGGAGACCGCGGATTATAGAGGCCGCTACGTGTTGCTGTGACAGCGAGAGCAACTGACGAACTGTGTGTGTGTGTGTGTGTGTGTGTGTGGCATTCAATCAACCACTTGAACCATAGCAGCCATTTTAGAATCAGCCGATCTGGTTTTATTGCACACAGAGAGCCGAGGTTGGAGAAACGACAGAGTTATCCTCCATTTTTTCACGTATTTAAGGAGCCATTAGAAACTTGACCTTTTTTATATTTAATAGACCCCCGTTCACACTGTTCCCCTGTACCCCGATAAAGGCCAGGCTGTAACAGGAGCACGCGCCTCTGTAGTGCATGGCCCCGGCGTGGCCTGGAACCAACAAACGCACCCGTCTGAAAAAAGCAGTCAGCAAACGTGAGCGCGGGCGGAAATGCTGCGTTAACAGTCCGCCGCCTGCACCTCCGTAACCGCGGGAGCGCCAGAGGACTTGACCCGAGATAAAATTCACTCCCGTGGGATACATAGCTGGAAAAAAAAAAATCAAAACCACATATTACACACACACACAACATATTATACTGCCATATCTTTAATAATAAAACTAGTAAAATCCATCCAATAGTCTGAGAAGTACTTTACAGCTATAAATATGTCATGAATAATAATCATAATAATCCGAATGTCACATATTATATAGAATGTAGAATGAAAAACTAAAAAGGTGCACCTTCCTTAAGAGCCTAACATATTTTATGCTTTATGTATAATATTTATTGCTTCATGACTGTACATCCATTAGATGCACTAATATACGACACATACTATAGGACAAAATAAAAAAGTTATTGAAAAAAAAAACGCTCAGGTTAATGTTAGTGAAGGTCATTCATGAATATGAATTTTTACTTCTTTTCAAATGAAATCACACATTAGGGCCAGTACCACCAAGGCCATTTTCATTAAGAAGAAATCATATGGTTCAATGGACAAAGTATTCGGCGTATTATTATTTTTGGGATCATTTATTTATCGTTACTATTGAAATGAGGGGTTAGAGGGACAGGACGGCTCTTTTGTGAGCGTATCACTCTTCTGATATACTAATTAAGTTCTCCCATTGTGCAGTGGGGAGTCGCCTGGTGGCACGAAGAAAGGCTGAGGAGAAAAGGGAAAAAAAAAATCCAATTCCATCGCTGAGAGGCGTAACAATGACTCCGATGGCAAAAGGCCCGGCGCTGGGGAGGGGGATTCACAACAGCCGAAGCGAGAAAGGTTCTCTTTGACTTGCTATTATTGCGAAGCTGCGCGATGTTGTGATCCGATTTTGCCGCTCGCCGCCATGTGTCCATTTTTGTGTGAATTGACGCGAGTCTCCGCGTTATCAGGAAACAGGGCGATGGTCCTCTTCACAATGCAGCGCTCCTTCCCTGATTGTCTCGCCTTATTGCTGCACGTAACAATTGTTGCACGGTGAAGTCAAATAAATAAATGGCAGATATTTCTGACGGAAATTTCCAGATAAATGAAGGGCAGGATGTGGTATGTGGGCCACAAGGGGGACAGCACTGTGGGGGACAAAGTGGAAAAAGATGGAAAGTGGGAACACAGAGACCAGCAGACAATTAAAGCTGGGACAGTGCATCCAGGAAGTGCGCATAAAGTATTCTACGAAGTTGCTCCAAAGTTCGTGGCCAGTTTACGGTGATATTTTATAGATTTACTGCCATCTGAAGTTGAACTACAACATATCACAGGATTCCCACCTAATAAAGTGAAGTGATTGTCACATGTGATACACAGCAGCACAGCACACGGTGCACACAGTGAAATTTGTCCTCTGCATTTAACCCATCACCCTGAGTGAGCAGTGGGCACCATGACAGGCGCCCGGGGAGCAGTGTGTGGGGACGGTGCTTTGCTCAGTGGCACCTTGGCGGATCGGGATTAGAACCCGGCAACCTTCTGATTACGGGGCCACTTCCTTAACCGCTAGGCCACCACTGCCCCGTTACAACCAAATTACACCTATTACAACCAAAGTATCGTTCAGGCTATGGAATATCTAATTATGTAAGAAGTTTTCCACGATCTACAGGACACAGTTCCCTCTATTTTATCCCAATAATCTGCATATACCAATAAACAATACAGTCATAGTGTTGCAAATGCAGAGGATCCAATTCATAATGAGATATGGGCTGAGTGCAGACAGCTTGGGGACGTCACCCCTGGATCTTCTCTAAATGACCTTCTGCAGCGTCACTGTTACTGGAGGAATCCTGTGGAGGGGGGAATAGAGGAAACGCGCCCACCCTCCCTCCAAGCTGACATCTTCACGAGCGACACCCCCTCAAGTCTCGGCAAGGTGGGATCAGGAGGGGTGCTCATCAGCGCTACGCGTTAACTCGGGGTAAGAGGCGCCGCACGCCGGGTAATGTCCTCGATTAATTGCGTTCGGGAGAATTTTTATCATCTGCTCCCCGCACTCCCCGCCTTGGTAATTATTGTTCTGTCGCCCCGAGGGCCGCTATTCTTTCACAAGCACATTTCTTTTGGATGAGCTGCCAGGATCATCACAGCCATCATAATAAAGCTTAACTGCTCCTTGTGCTTGACACAGGTTCCGTGCAGGAATAACAATAAAAAAAAGTATACATCCGATGCCAGGCACGAATAAGATGTCTTTCATAAAGAGACGTAAATTCGACTGAAATTCCGTAGAATTCCAGTAATTATACTATTATAGCGTGGAATTAGAGCATTGTGCATGTCCTTTCAAATGTCACACAATTGCTGATCACACATAATCCCTTGATGTTTTGAGGTCAGGAGATGTCAAGATCTCACCTAAAGGTTCTGGTCACCCATCAGCGGCGTCATACTTTCCTCAGACACATGCATGCGAGGTTGCAACAAGACTACGGTAGGCATTAAATCACTCGTAACACCGCCCACCTGGCCACTAGAGGGCAGAGTGAAATGTTAATGTGCTGATTATATTCAGAAGATAAGTACCCACCCGTTGGACTAAGTGCCTATCAGACTTTAGCTCACTGTCACCTCTTGAGGTAGAAATAGGTATTACAAGACTGAAACGCTGCTGCGAGCTAGTTAACATGCTAACTTCAGTGAAATACAATACAAATGTCTGAAACTACATTTTCTTTGCAGTTTTTTTTTTTCTATTATTGCGCATTTATTGCTAAGGACCTCCTGGCTTTCATGTACTCCTCGTGGAAATGTGAAAGGGTGAATAAAGTGATGCCAAGTTCCCATCAAACTCCAGCAGACAATCTGGCTGTTCCTACAACGGTCTCATTGACCTAGCGGGCAGGGTTGGATCGGCTGCTGTTGGTGTGAATGTGTCTTTGCGTGTAGACCCGGAGTGTGCAGATTTGACGCTTGACAGTCAGTGACTAGCGGGGAAGGTCGCCTAAGCCTTGAGGACGTAGGAGCAAAGGGGGGGGAAAAAACCCACATTGCGGTGCTGTGCAGCTCTAAACAAGAAGAGCCAACAGGGGTTGGGGGGAGGAAGTGTGAGGGCTAGTGCTGGGGAGAGTTAATAGACTATGACAATAGGGAGGTAAGGCCCTATCTCTCCATGTGTCCTTACAAGGACATTTAATCACTTGCCAGACCTCTGCTGCTGCAGACGGAACCAAAAATATCCGAGACGGAAAGCGCATTAAAAATGGGCTGCAAAAGCGATAATGCATGCAATTAATTTTCCATGCACAGCACCTGAATATGCCTACTTAATTCCCCATTTTAAGAATTAGCAGTTTATAGTTCATAGCTGGAAAAATATATGAACTAGTCAGTGTTAATGTTTTACCTGTCATAATATAATAAAAAGAAACTAACAAGCGTTTTAAAAATTCACAAATTAATCTCAAGCTTTTGAAATGTGAAAGTGACTGATTTTGTCATTGTGAGACAAATGCTTGCCTGTGCATTTACTACAGGACGGGATGGTTTCAGGGGTCTCTTTCAGATCAGAGATTCCAGATCACCCAGCGATCACCCAGCGAGAGACGTTCTCATCCGCCTCGACTTGACCTGGTGTCGGGCGAGACTCACCGTAACCCCCTCAGTTTCTCAGCTTCTTATTTCCAAAGGCAGGAAATACACAGAAACTAATCCATTGCAAATGAGTAATTAATTCCCCCAAACTGTAATGGGATTATTGTATTCATTACATCGTACAAGAATGGTCGACGATTTGTTAGCACCGCACTGAAATTCTGAAAGGCGCCATTTATCCAGTAAAACTGTCATAAATGTGATTTTTAGTCTTAAAACATGAAAGTCTGAGGTGCATTTGTAAAAACGGCCTCATATCAACATTCATTATTACTATTGGTTAGAAGCAAGAAGGTAAATTTCGAGAAAAGGCCCCATTTTTCTGGAAAATGTACATACGTTTTTACAGCGTTTCCTCTTAGGTACAATTTACCAGCAGCTGTGTTTTCTCCTTTATTCACAGCAGGGTGAAACGCCACAAATGTTAGCATTCTTGGAACACTCAGGACGCACGGTTTATTTTATTTCATTTCAGTATGTGGCATGAATAAAAAAAAAAACCCACACCCCGCTGTTCCTGAAAGTGATTTAGCATTTCGCTTGTTTCCCCTAACCGGGTTGCCATGGGTATCCTGGGTCACTCTGGGTCGGGTACCCGCCCAGCGTAGGGCGCTTACAGGAAGTTGGACGTTGGAAGGAAGCTGGAGGGCCCGGCAGACAACAGCACAATACCTCAAGTTCATTCGTATTAGGACACGTATCCAGACTCATGAGTTCCTCAAATCTTACTTTTTTTTTGGGTCCGACCCCCAGACCGCATCGTCTACAGGGTTCTGATGCAGAATTTCACAAACAAAAGGAAACAGGAGGGATTTATATCAAGCCAGACTGCACCTGGACTAAAACTTGAAGGCCTGAAAATGTCCCACTGGTGTCGGACAAAGTTGTATTCGTACAAAACTCTTCACAGAAGAAATATTTCTGGCCACTTTGTCCAACAATTATCTTGCACTCTTCTTAATTACCTGCACAAAGTTGAGGGCCCTTAAAGAGGCCCCGTGGCTGGAAACTGTGCGCCCGACCCTGGAAGGGTTTGTAAAAGTCGTTTTTTTTTGGCTTCGTTCCCTTGCAGCAGCGCTGATTTGAGGATTAAACTCCAACAGTGCGCTGGCACGCAAGGCTCGTTTGATTCGAGGCAATAAGAGAGGTAATCAGATCCGAAAGTAGAGGGGCCGCGGGGGCCAAAGCTGCACGCTCCGGTCAGCGGGCTGCATCTTAATTAATCTCCTACGACTCAAAGCGGTAGCGCCGAAACACCCGAGGCCACAAGGTCCCCGACGCAACCAACACGGGGGCCCCCCCGCCTAGGTTCTGTTCAGCCCTCTGCAGTGGACACCAAATAAAATGGTTTCAGCAAAATACTCAGTGTTTCTTTTTTATTACGTACCTTCCTGCATTACACAGAAATTCATTACATTTACATTTACAGCATTTACCAGACGCCCTTATCCAGAGGGACTTACAATCAGTAGTTACAGGGACAGTCCCCCTCTGGAGACACTCAGGGTTAAGTGTCTTGCTCAGGGACACGATGGTAGTAAATGGTATTTGAACCTGGATCTTCTGGTTCATAGGTGAGTGTGTTACCCCACTAGGCTACTACCACCCCTTTTGATTCAGTCCACGAATGACGGCGTGAACAAACACTTAATTTACAACTACGCTGTGAAAATGTGAAACGATCCGAGGCGAAGTTTTCAACAAAACTACAACTAAATGATCCTTTTTCCACTAAATGATTTGAAGTTGCTTTTTTCCGGCTTAAATCGTATTATTTCATGCTAGTGAGATATAGGTTTCCCCTCGTTTGCTCAAAGAATTACAATTTAATCACCTCCATCGTGACTCCAAATTTGGTCAAATTTGCCCGGGGCGATTCTGCCAGTTTGTCTTTACTTTTATGGATCTCCTAACTAGAGATGAGAAATGGAGCAGAATTAATTCCATACACTATTTGTTTGATTAATATGGACGCGCGACCAGCTTTTATTGGAGGTCGCGGTGCAGTTTTATAGTAGCGGCACGTCGAATTCACAGCCACCAGGGGTGGTAATTTAGCAGACGCCGTCAGACAGCGTCTCTGTCCCGCCGAGAAGCAGACACTACAGAGCCAGAGACGTTCAGCTCAAAGACGGGGCGAAACCCAGCAGTCCTGACAGCCTCCTGTCGGAGAGGAGACACGTTTAACACGAGAGTTCACAGGACACACACACACACACACACACACACAGCATCTCAGCAAGCTGAACTAAAACCTTGGCAGACAGGTGAGACGTCTACTAGGCCAGTGATGCTGATTTTAATTCGTACGGCTGTTCGTGTGTATATCTCACTACGCCACACCACGCCCCTCTGAGCATGAGGGGGCGGGGCCCCGCCGCGGTAAGGGGGACGAGTGACAGGCGGAGCGGAGGGGCGCACCTGTTCGCAGGAGAAGGAAACCCGCCGGATCACATGCGCCCTTCCCTCCTCTGCCGAGAACCAACTTTCTGCAGGTTTTAATTAAGGGGGAAGTTGCACCAATTACGCCGCATTACAGGAATGGCGCCCGGTTAACGACGAACAAATGAGGAAAAAACACGGCCTAGACTGTGAATGGAAGCTCTACTGCTGTACTCTACTACGTTACGACGTGACTGAATTAGTTTCACGGCACATACATCACGCTGATGCGCTTCATGTCATGCGCGCCGTCCCTTTAATCGTCCACGCGGCCAGAGACTGTCCTCTCTGGTCTCGCCGTGTGTGTGTGTTTTAAGGTAAAAAGGGTAAAATGATAATATATTCCGCGTTAATTTGATTTATTCACAGAGAGATGAGGACCTTAAAATAGGATTTGAAACCATTAAAAGTGCGTTCCTGCAGCGGCGGAAAGAGAAACATTTATTCATTCGCCAGATGCTTTTTAGAGTATGGAGAGACATGGTATTATTACTAGAACAGAGTGGGACTACAGAGGTAAGAAATTAGTCCCCGTAAAATAAGAAAAAAGGCCACTGCATAATAAAATGGACCAGAAGCAAAAAGAAAAGTGGCAAATTGTCTTATCCCCACATTACACATTATCCAATCTACACAGAGACAGTAAAAGGAACAAGAAAATCAATGGCGAGTGGGAAAGGACATTTATTATTCCGCCGGGGTGAATTTAGTAGACTAGCGCACGGTGTAATAAATTTAGAGAAAAGAAGGCGCCGTTGGGCAAGTCGCTTTGGCTCCTCCTTGTAGAACCTGATGTTAAAATGCCTGTATCTGTAGAAATATGCATATTTATCCATAATATCCATAAGTCCTGGGTCAGTGACCTCACAAATTTATCCATCACAGCATGAATATGAGTGGATGTTGCTTGGTTATTGTAATATCCATTTATTCAATTATTATTCCGCAAGAATTGAGAATAAATAACAGCCCATCAACTCCGATCTCCTCGACTGAAAACTTTACAGACCTGGACCAAACCAGCAGACGATAAATCAATTATTTCAACATTTAAAAAGTTCATATAAAAAAAAAATCATATTGTGCATCCATCAAATGTTTTAAAACATTTTAACGACACAATCCGCCCTCCGTAAACCATTTTACAACGTTGCAACTACGCTGCAATATACTGCAATCAAATTTGCAAGGAAAAACCGCAGCTACCAGGCTGTTGGGACACGTTCCTCTCAAAAAAATGATGTGTTTCTCACAAGGAAAAAAAAATAGATGCTAGCAGTGATTCTGAGACGTCAGAGGTCAGAGGTCAAGCGTCATTGAACAAGTATTTCCTGCGTAAAATCAGCCAAAAAACAGTCACTGTTGATGATTTCCGCTGCAAAACTTTGTCAAGTTTTCTTCCTCCTGCAGACACGGGTCACGGGAAAGACGGAACAATCAGCGGCGAGCGAGACAATCAGGCGAACCCCCGAGAGGCCGGCGGCACCCGCGTTATTGACAGTGTCCACACGCACTTGCGTGGCAGCTGCCACACCTGACTGCGTCCTGCGGCTGCATCTGCCGGCCCGTGCCGGGGGATTATCCGCTATCGGCGGCCGGGCCCGGGAGAGGACCTGTCTCAGCTCATCTCGGCCCGAGCAGCGCTCCGCTGCCTGCTATAATTGAAGCTGATATCATTTCCCCACGGCTGCAGCCCCCCGTCTTTATCGCCATCCCCGAGCCCCCCCCCCCTTGGACATTAGCAGGATTACCCACAGCACCAGGCCACGGGCGTGCCGAGTGTGTAGTGGCGGTCAGCTGACTTATTTCACCTCGGCCATTGGTTCATTCGGTTTTAGGTCTGTTCGTGGTTGGCACGTTGCAATATTAACATTCATTTCTTGCTTTCTTGGACATTGAGGTCCAGTTGCTGCCTGAAACAAGTCCATTTTCCTCCTGACCCAGAGAGTGGGGTGCCTAACGTCAGCAGAAGACGGCGCAGCAAAGTCAGCATTCGCAGCGGGGGACCAGATGTAAAAATATTTTCTCGCCATCAAGACAGAATCATGAAATAGATGGCCGTTCTTTTTTGGTATAAATGTGTTAAAGTGAGTGAAATCAGCATAGTAAACTGTAGGCAGTACCTCACTAAAAATTGACATTTTCATAGAGAAAAATATTTCATTTGACACTGATAAGGTGGCCTGCTTTTATTCATGAATTTAACGATCTTTAAGAAAGTAATATGAAGTTCATTTTGCAAGTAAGTTTTATTTCTAGCAATCTGGAAACATCTAATTATTATTATTAAGCTTAATATTGATTAAATCCGGGGTCACCAACTCTGGTCCTAGAGGACATTTAGCGCCCCGGTACTCATTATCGACCAGTTCTTAAACTGAATGGGGTGTGGTGGAACATGGCAAGATCTAAGGCGGACCAGGGTTGGTGGCCCCTGGACTAAATAAACCACTAGGCTACTACCACCTTAACCATAGTAAATATGTATGCAGATGAAATGTAAGAAAAAACTAAATCATAAATACATTTTTTTTTTTACTTTCATCTCTGAACTCAATGTAGGGCAACGCAGCACAAGTGGGCAGCGCTTCAGGGATATAAGAGTACGTGGCATATACATTCCTTCATTTAAAATGTAAAAGACTGTACAGCTTGCATTATTTACCGCAGAACGCAGCGGAAGGCGGAAGCCTCGCCCGTCACCGGTTTTAAAAGAGGCGCTCACCTTTATCGGCGAGTTGTCAGGGTGGCGCGCTTTATCTCCAGCAGGCACGCTGACGCCTGGTGCTTGTCTTGCCTCCAGAACACACGGAAATACACCCACACGCCTGCAGATAAACACCTATTTTCCCGCGCGAGGCGCGGTCTCAGAGCTACGAAGTGACTGGCACATCCGGAAGGAAGGAGAAATAAGGACTAAAAAAACCAGCATCCCGCTCAGTAAAATGGGACGGGACGCCAGTGACGGTGATGCAGTGTGTGTGTATACGTGAGACAGTAATTCTGAAGCTCCTGCTAATGGTAGGTCAAAGGGCATCTCCACCAAGGGACTTCCTATCAAAGGATACAAAGTGAATCACGCTGAGCCAGAGTGATGTGATGTGTGTGTGTGTGTGTGTGTGTGTGTGTGTGTGGGGAGACGCTGGCACGCTGCCAGTGCACCTCCCCATGTTTTCCCTCTGTCGGCACACCAGTCGTCGGGTGCGGGATGACAAATTACCAGCCGGGCAGCTTCGGAGCGGGCCACCCTCCCCGGCTCTACCTCCTCCAGATGGACCTAATTAAACTATTAGCCAATGAGCAGCAGCTAACGGCTCCATCAGGACCTATTCGGGGCTCCAAACAAGCGGTGCGGATAAACTGCGACTCGCAAATCAAAACCGGCGCGCAGTCCCTCGGAAGTAAAAAAAAATTATCTTTACGGCTTCAGACCATTCGCCGCGTCAATAAGGGCGGCTGCTGTGGGCATTGGAGCCCGAGTCGGAACCGTATGGCCCTCGGCGGTAAAAAGTGGAAGATGACTCAGGCTGACAGGGACCTCGAGAGCCCTTCCGTCAGTTAACACCTCGCGGTTACTTCACCGGGGCCGCCACCAGTAAACACGCCCACCAGACGATGCACATACACCGCCGTCACCTACACTGATGAGGTACCCCAAGCGCCTGATGACAACATGATTGGTTGAACCGGGTGTTAAGTCATGGAAATGCTCGAAATATAAGAAAGGGACCGTCCAGGTACAAATACCGTGATTATGGATGGAACATTGTCCCCTTTTATGCAGTTGTGTTGCTTGCAGGGAAAGGTGACACGGACTAAATCCGGCGAGGTCACGGCGACAAATCCAGTCTGAGCGGCTTAGAGGCGGCCAGTTTGACGGACAGGCCTCGGTCGGTCGGCAGTCACGGAAGAGCCCCTGTATACACAAAGCTTTTCCGCCTCGGCACGCCCGAACCCTGTCCGCCGTTTACCTTTTCCCCCCTAGCGCCGCGGCAGGTCCCTCGGTTTTCGCGCCGCCTCTCGCCACTTCCTCCATTCCCGCTCTTCCTGTGACAACGAGACGCGACGCCACCGGCGGGAGGGTCCCTGAGCGCCCATCTACTCCACAGATGTGAATCTGTCCCACTTCTAGCCATCGCCACCCGCGCCAAAAACCACGTCCCCCCTCAGGTCCATCCTGCTACCGCGCTTGTGTGCCGTATGGCCGCTCCTGTCGCTCAGCCACCGAGACGGATGGTAGGAGTCAGAGATAAGGGCGGAACAAAAAGTCAACATCTCTGAAAACATCTGTTTCCCGGCGAGCGCGCCTCGTCTCCATTCATCTCCCCGCGACAGGGGAATTCCCCGCCTCCGGGCGCGGCCGCTGAATTAATGATAAAACAGATGCGCCCGAGATTTGCGTGGGCGTCGGCCTCACCCGTTCATCGGCGGTGCCCGCCAGACCCCCTAATGATCACCGACGGCCGCCGCTTCCCCCGACAGTTCTCCGCGGAGCGCTAGTCGGCCCGCGTTAGCTACCGCCGTCCGACTCGGCTTCGCGGGAGAGGGAGAGAGAAAGGAGGAAGAGTCGGAACAAACATGAAGGGCCCGATACTCCACTCCGGCAAGCCAGGCACTGTCAGGCGAGGTGTTATCTTTAGCCGCGCTCTGTGTCCCGGTGCTCCTGTCATCTCTTTGTAATTGTGCTCAATGGAGCTTGTGATGCGCTCCTCCACGTCTCCCCCTCTTGCTTCCTTCTATCGTTCCTCAGCTCCCCGTTCCTTTGTTTTGCTTTTTCCGACTGGTTCTGCAATGAGAGCGAACCGCAAACAAACCCTTCAGAAATTACCCGAAAACCTTTCGCCTCGCGCCTTGACTTGGGAGGCTCCTTATTTCCCTCTTCCTCCAGCCATCAGGCCGCCACCGAAACACTTAACTTGCTACCATCACCACGGTCCATCTTCTCCCTCTCTTGTCATTTGCTGCGACCTCGGGAATATGGATCTGGCCCCGGCATCGCTGTCGGAGCGCCGACGCCCGCCTCCCATCCGTCACCAGCCTGCAACCGCAAGCCCAGCTCTGTTCCACTTTCCCAGCATCGCCCGTCAGCCTGCCAACATCGCCCGGACTTTGCCAGGCAATGTGGACTGTCCCACGATGCCTTTAGGACACGGAGAATGGATGAATGTGGCAAAAAAAAAAAAAAATTATACAGTTTCATCCACTGCCGTCGCAGTAGACAACTGCAACTGGTAAGAAAAACATGGTAGTCTTCCATAGCGCGGCAAATTTAAGGCCAGAGTCATACATTCTGGACCAATGGCTCCGAAAGTGGCAGGTGTACTCTTCCTATCAAGAGCCTAGAGGAACACACATATGAGCAAAGGTCAGCCACATCTACTGGTCAAACTCAGCACCACTGCCCATCGTGGCCCATCTACAGGGATACATGTCTGGTAAAGGCCGTTTAACCTCGTAAACCTGTAACGTTCTGATTACCGACTCCATGCAGCCTGACAAGCGGCATGTACGTAACTCAGAGACGACGGGCGATGTCACTCACGTTTCCGATTCGGAATACGCGCCCCCACAAAAGAGAGGCGGAAGTGTGAAGAGAGAGTCAACGCTTGCACAAGCTTCAATGGCTCCAAACGTCAAGTGCGCACTGGCGTGCGAACCCCCGTCTGTCAACACTCCGACAGCGGCTCCAAAGCGACGGGCCCATTTGGAGGACTTCAGCGGAACTCTTTGTGACGGCCTCACGCGAGGCCATATCAGCTCGGCGCCACTTGACTCCGCTCATTAGTGCTCGGCGGTGCCGCGCTGGGCCGCCGTATTACGGGTATTTATAGTTTAATAAGCAGCTGGTGGGAGCGACCTGTGAAGGCGCCCGGGGCTTTTGTGATCCTGTCAAACGGAATCGGGAGACACTAACGGATGACGAGTCGTAAGGGGACCCGTTCCAGCAAAATAACTGCAGCGATCAAAGAGAACCCGACTGCGGGACAAGTCTTGGAACGCCGTTGGTGGAGGACGTGGCCCCAACGACGTCTGTCCAAAGCGATGCAGCTCCTGAGCGAGCCGGTAAAAGTTGTAACGGGAGTGAAGGGCCATCGGCATCGATTTAACGGCCGGGGGGGAAGGAGTCCCCACCGTACCCCAGGAAAGACCTGTAAACTTAGCTGCCAATCGTCATCCTGATTAAAATGGCTAATTATCAGGCCCGTAGCCTTCAATAACCGCTCGGCTACGAAGTCCTGCCTGTCAGGTGTAAACATGCGTTGGAGGCAGGGGAGGCGGGATCAATAGACATCTGTTAATTTATCTCCGGCTAGAGGCCAAATTGAAAAATGGATCGGCTACCACCGCGCCGCAAATGCGCATCGCAACAACGCGGCACCCCGGCGCCCGCTCGGCACGCGGTAACGCCGCTCGGAGCTTCGGTTTGATAAAAGGTGATTAAAAAAAAAATTTGCAACAAATTCTCAAAATTCACAAACACACACACACACACACACACACACACACACAAACACACATATTTGAGAGATACAGATCCTATCAAGGGCAAGCAGAAAAACCTTAAAAATATATATTTTTTTAGATTTTTTAGATTTGCTTTTAATTCACAAAAACTTGCTTCTCTGGTGATTTATAAGATATTAGGACTCTTGTATGTGTCCTAAATTACGTACAGCACTACCTGCAGCCGTGGGGTGCCAAGGAAAGGAACATCAGACCTCCGCCCATCTCCGGTGAAGGGATTGGTGCTTCGCGGTAAATCACAGTAAACTCCCGGCCGGTTTGAAAAGCCCGGCTGCATCGCGCTGTGCCACGGTCGTTCTTCGTATTAAAAAGAATCGTGGAACTGTGTCAGGAATCACATGGGTACAGTTGCCATGGTCTCTCTTGCTCTCCGTCTCTCGCCCTCTTCCTTCGCCTGCCCCCCTGCCGCCGTCTCTCTCTTCCTCTCCGCCTGACCCGCTCAGTGCGCTGTCGGGCCACCGACAGCGCACGGTGTTCCACTCGACCTCCGCCGGTTCCCTCTCGCTTCTCCATTACCAAGACAACCATTACCGTCCAGCCGCACCGGGCAACTCTACCAAACGCTCCGAGCGCCACGTAATAATGTTCTCAGGCTGCAGCTCCGGACGCTGGTGGGTGAAGTAAACACGCCGTGGAACCGCGCCACGTGCCAGTCAACTGCTCAGTGTGTGTGTGCGTGTGTGTGTGTGTGTGTGTGTGTGTGTGTGTGTGTGTGTGTGTGCGTGTGTGTGTTTAATAATTCCGATGGTCCTTCCAAATTAACGTGAAGATCCGCCTTTTTTCTTTTCCGGGAGATTACCCCCGACGTGGTCAGCACTTCTCGCTACGAGATCTTCTCCACGTCTGCGCGCGTTTGCTGGCGGCTGGACGCCCGTCCACGTGTGTTTTGCAGAGTGTCGGCGCGGCGCGTCCCCGGCGGGGGACGGCCGGTGAACAGTTCATTAGGCTGCACACACATGAGAGGACTGGCTCAGTGTGAGGGACGCCATCGAGGGCCTAACCCCCGCACAGGGCCCGCCACGCTGATATATGGGGTACGAACGGCCGCCGCCCGTAGAAAAAGGAGGGGAGGGGCTACGTGGGCAGCGCTATTCTGCTTTCATTTTTTTAAAAACATACTTTATATTTTTTATTTAAAAAGGGTCAAGCAGCAGCACCTCGGCACTCGTTTGCAGAGGCATGTTAATATTTGCTGGCAGCAAGCACGGATTGGATTGCCGTTTGCCAAATTTTCGAGTTCTGAACAGACACTAGGGGTGGACAGAGTTTTCCCGGGGTCAATAATCTGTCATCTGTAATCTCCCTCAACAACACTTCTGTTCATTGTGAACAGACACCTTCAAGTGAAAAATTGAAGGCGAAGAATGTGGGTAATGCTTGTAGCCTTAAACCTGCGGAAATTCGCATCGGTGACCCGACGGCACCGTATATAGAATTCAGTAGAAAATTCAGACAGACTGTATGCATGTAAACTATGCACGTGAGTGCATACAGAAAATTAGTTTTATTAATTATTAAATCCAGTTCAGAACCTGAATTCGACGTTGTGCATTTTCTATAACTCACACACATACACACAAACACACACACACACACACACAGTACACCTCTGACAGGCTGCATTTGTCTGACTGGTTGCGCTTGGCCACCTCTACACAGAATTAAAATACCTGTCAGAAGAAGGGACGTTTTTTCCTCCGATTTCTCCCTTCCCGCTACGCGCAGCTTGCGTTCGGCCGGCGGACATTTGACTACAGGCTCCGCCTCTCCTCCCCCCGGGGCCTCCTTTAACCCCGACTGGCCCGCGCTTATCTACTAACAACTTACTTAAAAACAAAACTAGGAATAACAAAAAAACCCACACACAGACCTTTTAAAGAAGCAGGAGGATGTAACGCCGCGAGGAGAGGAATAAAGAATCAGGCCGAGTTTCCACATCCAGCAGGGAGCGTAAGATGCGTTTCTTCTCAGAACGTCCTGCTTTTACGCCCTACGATAGAATAAAGATTTTCCCCATTTTCCCGTCCGGACTGGAACCTGGAGAAACATTTCATTTACATATAAAGCAAACGATGATCGAGACAAACCCAGAAAATTGCATCTAAGACCATCCAGGCACTTATTCACGTTCCAAGCGTCACAGAGGCATCAACAGGTGACGTCACGTGGCACAAACTGAACGACGACTGGGTGTGGAAGAAAGTAAAAAAACCCACAAACACACTTGATCGAGCGCCACCGCGCAAAAACTACATTCTGTTCAAATCAAACATTAACAATAAAATAACATTCTTTTAAAAAATGCATTACTAACACACACACACACACACCACACACACAGCTAATAGATCATTAATTTTCATTTTTAACACAATCGATCAAAGCAGGGTCACCCAAATGGCAGCATGTTGCCAGATATTGTGAAATATCGCGCTAGCATGTTAGCTCGTTAATTAATTGAGTCCTGCTCACCGCGGCCGTTCGTACGTGGGCAGGGTCGGTCGGGCGAAAGCTCAAGCTGTCTCGAGGCAAACAGCACAACAAATTAGCATGAAAAGAAGAAGAAGGAGAAGCGGTTATCGGCAGGCTACAAAAAATTCCCAATTAAAATTCAGCCCAAGTCCCCGCCGCACGCCAGCAGCAAATAATGCATCGTAAATAGAAACCATATTCGCATTCAATTCAGTTATTCTACGCAGTCGACTCGGAATAATAAAAACCGGCGCAGCGGGTGAGAAATGCCACGTGAAGTTCGACCAAAAAGAAAAGAATTTTTCTGTAGAAAGAAAAACCCCTCGACTCCTCAACTGCGTTTCCGTGTGAAATTCGTTTTGTGTGTGTGTGTGTGTGTGTGTGTGTGTGTGTGTGTGTGTTTTTCCCACCTCTCCCCCTCTCTGAACTCTGAGCACCACCTCGAGTGGCGGATCTCGTGAGCAGAGAGGCCACTATTAAGAGATAATTACTAATTATGCTAATTTGTAAAGCGGTCCCTGCCGTGGTCACGTGATCGGCGGCGGCGGCCCTCTGGAGGGAGGTGGCGCTCCTAATGACCTCTTTACCCGCGTTCCACCCCGAGGGAGGCCGGTGTTTCCCGAACCCGGGGAATATCGGGGTGTGTGTGTGTGTAAGGGCCGTGGTCGTCCGCAGCAACGACCTCCATTAACCCCTGAAATGTCAAATGCGTTGCAAGTTCTCAAAGAAAAAGAAAGAAATCCGCACGCGAACATTTTTTTTTAAATCAAATTCATTTTGCAGATTCATCCTAAATGGGTACAAGGTACAAAACACACACACACACACACACACACACACACACACACACCATTTATTCATATATATCTGTGTGTGACGCATCAGCGGCGATCTGTCTGTATTTCTTTAAAAAGCCCGTTGCTGCTGTAAGTACGGTAATGGCTGTTGTTATTCTATTATCGTGGTTATTTATGTCTTTATAAAGCAGAAAAAAATGTTAATACGCCGTAATCAAAATGATGCAACGTGAAGAGAGCGACGTCCCAGGCCGCCGTGACTTATTTAACATTTATTGGTAATAACCGTAGTAATAATTTTTTAAGAGGGTGTCAGTCACACAGCCGTCCCGAGTGGCATGCGGCATGTCAGCGGGGCGGGGCGGGGCGGGGCGGGGCGGCATCGTGTGACTAATTGAAAGTGAGGAGAGCCGCGCCGCACGTCTTCATCGCCACTATTTACAATGGTGATGAAGTGGCGGCTTGCGGATGCCGGATCCCCGGCAAATGGAGCAGAGCCGGCGCGACTGCGGGGATAATGCGGGAGATAAACCGTAATAACCGAGGATATTTCCAGCCGCGATGGCGGTGATTAGCACGCTTGGAGAAATTCACCCCGACTTTTTCTTGGGGGGGCACGCGGCCCGTAAAAACCGCTGGCCCAGATTCCGCCACGTAATCTGCATTGTGCGCGGTTCATAATCGCCAACAGCAGCCGTCCAGATGCACTCTGGGAAAAAAACAAAAAAGAACAATGACAGAAAAAAAAAAAAAAAAAGGACCCTGACAGATCTAATGAAATCACGGCAGAAATCTGCTTACGGCCGTTTGAACACACACGCGGGTTTTAACGCGGCGTCCGTCACGCCGTAATCCGGTGCATTTCCAGTGGATTAGGCCCGCAAATACCATGTCAGCGTAATCCCGCATTTTTCCTCTTCTTGCCAGGGGAACGATAAGAATAATTGTCTGGCCTCTCAGAGAGATGAATCAATCGGAGGGAAGCGGTGGCATTACCGCAGCCTCTCCATTATAATAATAATAATAATAACAACAACAATAGGGGGAAAAAGCAATCTGCAGATGGAAAGCACCAGTTGGGAATTAATTGTGGATTAATCCCAGCGTCCTGACGTGACCGGTGTAAAATTCCGTATTGAAATTTGGTGGTATAGACGGTAAAGTGTAAAATGGACGCCCCTGCGGCCTCGTGACTGCCCCGCCCGCGCTCCGTACGCGATGCTTAATGTTGTGTGACCGGCTCTGTCGTTTCCATTATGGAAATATGTCTGGCCCGGCTGCGATATTTTATGCGCTTGTCTCTCTTGTCTCAATTACTTGCGTTATTAATATTTTTTTAAGTTCAGGTCACGTGACCGACCCCCACGCCAACCTGTGACCTGGTGAAGAAGGGAAGTCTGGACGCGGGACGGATTCAGCAGAAGACAGGGCCCAACAGCCCCGCTGCGGGGTTTTTTTGTCGGGGTCGCGACCCCCGCGAGACCCTCATACATCACCTGGGGCCCCTGGGGACTTCACAGCTGGCAGCAGGTCACTTAAAGAGCCATGGGCCGGACCGGCGCAGCAACATTGGTCAGGATAAATACGAACTGGCCGTTTTACTCTCTGAAAAGTAAAGCGCGCCGTTCCCAGCGCCGGCCTGTCTTCATGTATACTAATAAACAGATGTCCTTGTTATATGGCACTGGTCCCGAGGGTCCCGGGCTCTATGAATAGGACTCTTTTAATTCGGTGAACTGGATCGGATCCTGCGCTTCAATGCAGCACGAAGAGAGGGGGGGACACGGTCAAACTGTTGGAAATATTCCCACAGAAGCCACGTTCCTCGCGTTATTGGGAATTGTTCGCGATGAGAGGGAAGCGCGGAATAAAGCCTCCTGAGATGCGGAATTACGCACGACGGTACACTTTTAAAACAGGTTATGTGATAAATGTCCCGATTTCGCTCCGGTGTCGCCGCGCTCCGGCGCTCAAGGTGTTGGCGACCTTCTGCGCGACGGGGACGCACGGCGGCGGGGAAGTTTTACCTTTTCTTTTGGACCTCCTCCTCCTCCTCCTCTTCAACTTGCATCTGACCTGTCCGCCCGGAGCTCCGGACGCGCGGGTGCCGCTCCCCAGGACGGACGCCATTGCGCCCCGAACCGGCGCCGGCTGGGTGCGCGTCTTCTCCGGCTGCGGGGACGCGTCCTTCTCCCGGCGTAGAGATCCGTGAGCGCCTCCGCCGGAGCGCCGCCAGCCGCTCTGGTCCCCGGTCGTGCGGGACGCGCGTCTATTTGCTGCCGCGGATCCTAATTAGAGCCAATCGCGACCGTCGCCGCGCCGCGACGCGGTGACATCACCGGCAGCGCCCTCCTTCGGAGTGAGTGACCGCGGCGGTGACCCGCGCCACCTTCCAGCAACTTCTGCCCGTCTCTGCCTCCTCCCTGACCAATCAGAACACGCCAAGGGATCGGTATTTATGCAAAGCAGCATGTGCTGGCGACTTCTGCTATTACGCATGCGCAGTAAAAAAAAAAAAAACGCCAATTACGCTTTGTATGTCGTAACCATCCTGGCTGTTTAAATCTTTGCAGTTATTTGCACTTTAAAAGAGAAATGCGATGCATGTACTCACTGGTTCCATGAAAAGTACCGTGCACAGTCGCGTTTATCTACTGAACGAGAGGAGAAACGCATTCTCTCCAGAATGCAGCCACAAATCCCTGGTAATCCACGGAACTCTTCACTGTTGCAACCGCGTTGCTATGTCCATACTCTGCTGCCATGCACATTTATTAACAGCGACGGCGCTCAGTCGCCTTAAATACTCCTGGAAAGTCGGCCCTTCGTTTACATACCAGAAGGAATATTGGGACGGTTGTTGGTTTAATTGAACGAGTTAAAACTGTAATTAGCCCCTTACCTTCTTCTTTTTATGGCTCTCCGAGGCGAGGCGGAGAGAGCGATGTCACCGCTGGCGCACCGGGGATGTGTCTGCTGTTTGGCCAAGATAAGGACGGAGCAAACAGAGTCTGACCTTCCACTCCAGATGTGAAGGCTCCTGACGCTCAGAAAACTTGGGAGGATTACGACACGCTGGCATTTCTGCCAGAGAACCGCTGACCTTGTTGGAGCATATTTTTATGCGCTCGTACTCTTACTAATGTAATAAAGTACCAATAGAGCAATTACATTCAAATTTTATTCGTTTATGATAGCAAAATTATATCCCCTGTCTCCCCAGTGTCTGGGTTAAATAATACGTATCACTTGAAACACAGCGTATGCCGCTGTCGCGTTATTTTGGTACATTTTCGTAAAGGTCCATTTATTCTATTGTGTCGATTTAATCATTTTTCTATTTATTACAGTTCAGGGCATGTTGATTTGCATATTTTTATATATTTAATTATGCAGAAAGAATGGTCGATTTTAGACTTTCAATAATAAAATGGGAGCTATATCAACTTAGCAGCGCCATCTAGTGGTGCCTCCTTATTTGATGCTGGGTTAGAGGCACATTCGCTCTTGTCTGATATATTATCCTAGAAAATATAGATTAACGGATGATGTATTCTATTGTAATAATGATTGCAGCTTGACGCTATAACGTATAACGGGTGAAATATTAATGCGGTTCGTGCATTAGCGCTGCAGCATATGGATTGTGGCCGTGCATTTTGTACTTGGACACATGGAAAGACCTGAAAACCTTGTTCCTTCATCGAATCTGACATTTTGCTAAGAAAAACAAAACGCTGTTTTTTCTTGTCAAATGTCATTAGGTTTTGTTTGAAATGGAGACGTAAAACTGTTCTTTAGTGACATTTATCAACACAAAAAAAAAACATTATAAAAAGCAGGGTGGAACGAGATGTGACATATTTGCTTATGCCAGTGAAAAGGAAAAGTCACTTTGAGGTTTTCGCGAGAGGTGGCCGCAGCTCTCTCCAGACAGGCGATGGAGTCGGGGAGAGGAAGCGGGCCGTCCTGGGGGGTCCGAGGGGACGTGGCCTACCCGGAGGACACCCACAAATATCCATGTAAATTGCACTTTAAGACAAATCAATAGTGGTGACAAGTTGCCAATGCTGCTATCTGGGGACGTAATGAAGGAGCGCAGGTATACAGATAATGCTGCAGGGAAGGAACATACACACATCGGGGTGGAAGTGTGTGTGTCTGTGTGTGTGTGTGTGAGATTCATTTGAATTCATTGAGTTTGTACTTGTCAGGACCTGCAGCCTTTCTACGACGCTGCGCTGACACAGGAACATGAAAGGCGCTTTTGTAGAAAAAGACTGATTCTGGGTCAGTTTGTGGGGGTTTCTGGGTGCACCCTGTAAATGAAAGGTGATTGGTGCAGCCTGGCCGAGGATGTCCAACTGATCGCGCGTCTCCATCTAATTAGCAGCATGATGAACAGGCTCTGCTGGGACACGTTCCCGCTTCCCCGTTCATTTGCACTGATTTCGGAGAACATCCTGCAGGACCATGTGCTACAGGAAATGAAAGTCATTGTGAAACACAGCACAGCACACGAAATGTGTCCTCTGCTTTTGACCCATCACCCTTGGTGAGCTGTGGGCAGCCAGGACAGGCGCCCGGGGAGCAGTGTGTGGGGACGGCGCTTTGCTCAAGGGGACATCAGTGGCACCTTGACGGCTCGGGATTCGAACCTGCAACTTTCTGATTACGGGACAGCTTCCTTACCCGCAGTGGCAGATAAGATAACAGAGAGAAGTAAAATTTTAAATTCGTCCTTTTCCTTTACCTGAAGTGACAATTCACACAGGAATTACAAACCATGCATGTTCCTAAAGGATTTTAATTTGGGGCCAATAGGGAGTTAATGTTTCATTTTATGGCAATTTTCATGTCATATATTCAGAGAGAAAGAGAGTTTATCAACTTCTGATTAGTAGCACAGAAACATTCACTGCAAAAACGGACCGTCCTGCAAGTCCTCATTTGACCTTTGCCCCTCCTTTTGGTATTAATAGGCTTCATTTTTTCCATAATAAAAAAAATAATGCAGAATTTACATTTAATAAGACACTCACACACACACACACACACACACACACACACACACACACACACTCACACACACACACACATATATATACATACATACATATATATGAATTAAGCTACCAGTTCAGCGCAGGAACCTACTTTCTTGTTTCATTTTTTAACTGTCAGTCTGCAGTATTTTCTGAGCTCTCAATTCCTCTCTCACAGAAACAACTTTTTTTTTTTTTTTTTTTCGCTCTCTCTCGCCCGGTCTCTATTTTTGAAAATCTTTGTGGGAACCCTTCATCATTTTTTCATTCTGCTCTTCGCAACAACCGCCTTGCGTTCGTGCGGCCTCTCATGTTTACCGAGGCTTAATGAAGTCCAATAACCCAATAGTCAATTTTCATGAAAGGGCCACGTCGTTCTTTATTCATCAAGGCCGTGCAATTTTTATATTCTGGGATTTATAATAAAAAAATAACACTGAATAAAAAAAAAAAAAAAAAAAAAAAACGCGCCGAGAGACCGACTGGAAGCAGCCGTGTGGCAGCAGGGGCAGTGATGGATACGAGAGCAGATTGAATTATGCCGAACATAAAACAATCACAGTGCGGAGAGCACCTTGTTGTGTGTCCCGCGCTTGTAATTGAATTTAGCACATGACGGTGTGATGGGAGCGTCTGGGCCGCGCCGACAGATCTATTACGCGTAATGATATGATCGTTTTCATTTCATCGCCGTTTGCCTGGAGGACCATTTATTTAACACTCGTCCGAGCACCAGAGAGGAATTGTTCGTCATTCGAGGCGCGAACCCACGAGTCCCTCCCCTTGCCGACGCCCGTTTGCTCGTAAATTGTTGCAGTAAACAGGCAGCGAACATTTTCCATCAGCACCGCCTGACAGAGGCTGTCAAATGACCGGCTCTTTAAACCAAAAGAGCACGGCCACCGCCCGTCTTCTGCTGCATTTTATCTGAATTCACACATCGGCCCTATATGGTGAAGCACTTTGAACGCTTTCTGCCCAGCGTGAGCTTCCTTCTCCTGGGTCACGGCAACAGTCTGTCCCCAGATCCTCCTTACGTGTGTGGATATTGACTTTTAAGCTCTCTGGGAGGTATTAGGCTGTGTGGCTTTATCAGGGCTGCCCACACTGGAGCTTCAGAGGAACCCTCAGATCTGCCTTCATCTCTGTTCCACAGATGGTTCGGTACTCTGCACCTAATCCAGCGCACGGACAGACACACATGCATTCGCTGCGCCCTGCACCGACTCACAGAAATCATTGTGGGAAGCCAGTACAGCCGAACATTCACATGCACATAATCATCAAAATGTTTCAAAGCCTACAAACGCATGCGCTGCAGAATATTCTCACATACGCACAAATACAAGCGAGGGCACGCGCAAATTGCATGCACAAACCCAAGCAGTGCATTTCACAGCAATGCACACATGCATTCATAAAAAAGCCTGCATAGAAATACATAATTGCATGAAAACGGGGCCTCCTTTCACACACAATCAACACTCGCAACACTCATTGTGAAAAGGCTGCACAGCAAGACACTCACACATGCATTCACAAAATCTGTATGGTACACATACACGCATGTGAAAGCTAAGTAAAAACACTAATCTCGATCGTCCACATTTTTCACAACCGTAAAAGGATTCATGGCAAATTATTCACCCTCCACACTTGCGTTATCAAAGATCTTCCACACACAAAACCAAAAATCTGCACAGAAGCACACTCGCTAACAGACTCAAAGCCCAAGGCCAGACAAACCAACTTAATTCAATTTTAAATTGTTTAAAGGTTAGAGGTCCAAAATCCTTACGCTAAACAGCACTGAATCATAAAAACCCCAAACCAGCCACACCCTCGAACCCTCGTGACCATGAACATCAGAGACCCGAACACCAGTAATGACGCGCACCAACAGTTCCAAGGTGGCCTGGAAGACCATTCTTGGTTTGCACCCCATCGCTGCCATGTGGACACCAGAGAAGGAGGATCGGTTGGAAACGGAGCCGCGTAGATCCCTCCAACCTCCTGGGAACACGTTCTTATCTACTCGACGGTAGGAGGATTGTGGGAACGGGTGCTCCTGAAATGCTCTTCATCAGTTTGAATCATGCTAGCCGCATCCAAATGTCTTAAATTCCTGCTAATTACTATGGACGGAGCCCATTAATGGGCTCGCTCCAAATTTTTCTTTACTTTACCCCATTTTTGTACCATCCACCACAACTTGCCAAACAGGGATTATGTGGGATTGAGGGGAGGTGTGACTCTCTGCAGTGAGCTTTACTTTTACTTCCATTCCATCAATCGGGATCAATAAGATATTTCAGCATCCCGGAGTAATCTCCCGTTACCTTCATTACCTTGAGTGTAATTCAGGCTCAATGCTGAGCAGCGGCGATATTTCCCAACGTTTTAATTTCACCGTCTCCTCATTAATCACACATTGGCTGCTCGGGGCGACTTCTCGGCTGACCCCGGCATTTGGAAGAGGGAGATAAAGGAAATCGGTGACAACAGCTAAATAGCAATTCAGCGCACCACCATTCACGGGCAAATATGAAACGTGGCGTCGTAAAAAAAAAAACAAAAAAAACAATCGACTTCCCCCCACGCTGTCAGCGAGGTGCGACGGGGGCACGGCGGAATCGTTCCGGATGTGCGGGCGACCCGTCTGAGGTTAATTCAAAATGACTGCTATTATGGAGGTGGCTCTGGTGCCGAGGGCCCATGCAAGGAGCACAATAATACGCGTTAAACGTTCTAGACTCGCCGTTTCGCAGGCGTGGCCGCATTAGCACGGAGCCTAATGAAGTCAGCGGCGCAACCGTCTGCCGCTTGGCACTGTCGTTCTGTCCGAGAGTCCGGCTGCACGAATGCAGACGGAATCTCCCTTCTAGCTGGTCTACCACTATGCACCATCCGACCTCTACAACTCATACAAAATGCAGCAGCACGACTGATCTTCAACCTTCCCAAGTTATCCACCACCACCCCTCTGCTACGTTCCCTCCACTGGCTCCCAGTAGCTGCACGCATCAGGTTCAAAATACTGATGCTGGCCTACAAAGCCAAACATGGAGTAGCATCATCCTACCTCACAGCCCTTATTACATCTCACACTGCACCTGGTATACTCCGAGCCTCCAGTACTGCTCGCCTGGTCCCTCCATTTCTGAAGGTAAAAGGAAAACATTCATCTAGACTCTTCTCCATCTTGGCCCCTCTGTGGTGGAATGAACTTCCCCTCGAGGTCAGAACAGCTCAGTCACTGAGTATTTTCAAACAGCAGCTCAAGACCTTCCTCTTTAGAGAATATTTAGATTAATGTGTAACCTTCTTCTTGTCTGACTTCTGTACAGAATCTACAACAAAAGTGAATAAAAAGATTGTATTCATAGTTGGGGGTCCTAGTGAACCAGAGCTGATCACTTCATCGATGGTAACATGGAAGCACGTTGTAAAGGCGTCTGCCAAATGCCTTAAATGTAAATGTGAATCAGTGGCGTCGAGCTAACAGGTTTATACGTTGAGTTAGAGAACCGCTAATTCTTCTGCTTTTCAAAAATGCTGTTTGCATTTCAGTCAAAGAGTGAGAGAACAACGTGGTAGAAATGACTGTGGTGGAAATTACATTCTTCTTTTTCTCATCTACTACTATCTACTACATTAAACACAAAATGAAGTAGCCTCTAATAGTGTAATGAAGATACATGTAAAAATGCATACCTGTCACGGTGGCTGGACATGGTGAGGAAGAAGGACACATATGCACGTCACGAGACAGGACTTTAATACATGGTGGACAGGACAAGCGAAACATCACCAAACAATTACCCGACGGCGAACAGACACAAACAGGGCGGCTTTATACACTCATACACAGGTGAACACGATCAGGAAACATAACACAGGACCAACATGAAACTCCAGTCCGAACTCCGGACCCGGAGTAGCCCCTGCCGGACAGGATCATGACAATACAACAGCGTGCAACCGATCGTGCATTTCATGTTTGAAACCCAGGTTCTCAGATGATCAAATACATTTTTCCCCCTGAAATGTCCTTTCAAGGGAGGACTTAGTCGAAGATTAGCCTTCATCGGGGTTTTACGGACCGTCTCAAGATGACTTGAGGGGCGTGCATCTCCAAAACAGCATTTCACGGCAAGGATGCCCGCTCGCGGCGCTAATCCCCCAGGCTGCAGTGCAACTTTTTTAAAGCCACCGCTAATGTCCAACAATTTAAGCGGCAACAGTCCCATTTCCATTAGCCTTACATTCCTGCTTAACATTCATAAATACGTTCATGCATATTCTAGCAGCCTTTGTGTTTTAGTTGAGGATTTTTCTTTTTTAAATCAAATCATTCGCCTTGAATGGGTGTCAGCATTAGTGGCCGTAATGTCATAGGACATTATCAGCAGGCTAGTCTGCAACAATGGGGCCTTTGTCTGCCTTTTTCCCGCCGCCTGGTGCCGCTTATCGGGGAGGGACAGCGAAGGAGAAAAGGAAGGAGAAAATGGTAAAACGAGGGGAGAAATAAATTAGGCCTATGTTTATGGCGACGAAGACGACCAGTCGCGAGGACGCCGCCGGAGCTTTTCTGGCCTCCGTGCCCTTTAGAACGGGCGGTTTTGGGTCCGTTTTTTTTGTTTTTTTTTTTGGTGTTGCTGGAACGGCTTGAAAGCATATCGGTTCAGACAGGGCAGAAGGGGATTAGAAAGGGAAAAGAAAGGAAAGCCCCCCCGGACTGGAGGGTCCCGGGCAACAGGCCTGCTCGTGCCAGGTCGAATCAGAGGAGCCTCCGGGGCTGCAGGTGAAACGTACATCCGGATTTACATTTCGCACCCGTGGTGCTTCGTGTCGGTTGCGGCGGAGTTGCGTGGCACGGAATGAAAAAAGAAACAAAAAGTGCGAGTAGAACAAGCGCTGAAGGTAAAATAAATTGGATTCACGCTGAGCAACTCAGCTTACGCCTGCAATCCCGAATCGGAACACACACACAACGGGGCGACGGGGCACCGTATACGCCGTTCAGAGGAGCTCGAGCGACTCACAGACGTTTTTTCAGCAGCCATCTGTTAGCGAAGGAGTGAGTTGGACGCGGACTGCGTGAAAGTGTCTACAGGGGCTTCGCGCCCGTCCCCCGTGGAAGGAGGCCAGCGATTTACACAGCCCAACGTTATTAACTGCAGCGTTTAGAACCTGACGACGAGCGGTTTTATTTGTCTGTGAAGTGAAACACGGTGCACACAGCGAAAGGCGTCGTCTGTATTTAACCATCACCCTTGCTGAGCAGTGGGCACCATGGAGCATGTACACCGGCGACCTTCTGACTACGGGGCCGCTGCCCCTTCTGTGCGTCAAAGCTCTGTATTTGAGTTTCTGTTCGTAAGCCCAGCCCAGTGATTTTGGCTCATTCCAGTTTACGGCAGCTCTTTAAAACCCCGTCCGGGGGAGGGACCCCATTGTTCTGCGGCTCCGCCATGCGCTTTAACTATTACCTCGGCTGAGTGATTACCGCCCTGGCAGCACAAGCAGGTGCTAATGGTGCTAATTTATGAGCGGATCAATAGCACTCCACAAAAAGCACTTCACCCAAGATTAACCCTCGTCTGGAACAAGCAGGATTCCGGCTTTTGCATGTTAGCGTTAAAGTGCTTATTCGATACCCGTCTCAGTCTGAAACTTACCGTGATGCTAAAGTTGTCGACCATTACGACTAACGCTTAAAACATGGGTTATTCAAAAGTGTGGTCAGTTTTGGACCCAGCAGAAAATCCCAATGTTACGGTTTATCTCCACTCTGAGCATGATTTCTTTAAAATAACAAATATATTAGAATATCATATATATATATATATATATATATATATATAACATATATATTAACAATTCAATTTAAATAATATTTATCTTCATTTTCTTTTTTAGCGGTTTTCTGCACCCATGCCTTCCCCATTTATGTGCCTGTTGCTACGGTTACCAAGTATACAAATTCTCCCAGGGTGGAAATGACAGTAAACCCAAAGGACAAAACAACTGGATAAATAACATTATTGCATAATTTAATTAAATGTATTATGCATAGTTGTATTTAATGATGTGCCATTTTTATATTTAAATGAAGTAGAGTTGAATGGATATTTAAATTTTATTGAATAATAGAAATAGTTTTCTAGCTGTTTCTTTTTTTGATTGAATTTGTGTGAATTTGTGTGAAGTGATCGTGACTTTAAAAAAAGCCCAAACGTATAGTTTGATTTTTCTTGAATATAATTTTTGAAGAAGCAGCCATATGCTTGTCTGAACATGTTATGCTGTGCTTCTGTGAAGCCTAGAAATCATCCCGGGATTACTAATTCATGATTAAGTCTACATTTCACTATGCAACATCACTTCCTGGATCTGCATAATTTCCCATTTCAGTTGCTCACATGTGTACACAAATGTGTATTTTCCGCAGCACCCGTTGGGAAAATGAGTAAACCGTCTTTCTCCCGAAGATCCTGCGAGGCCTTGAAGTTCCACTGTGTGCCCCGCTCTTTTTTTCTTTCTTGAGGAGGAGATTAATTGCCTCTTTTACGGCCTGACAGTAATCCCTGAAACTGCTTCCTGTAAAGTGCGGCCGCGGAATCTCAGCCGGCTCAGCCGTGCTCGCTCCGAGAGGAAGTGGGCGAAGCTAATATCACCAAGCGTCCCGTCTGACGTTCCCGCCAGCTTACCGCCAAGACCCCCCCCCGGAATTCGAGGCCTGAGGAAACACGTCGCGAGATCGGGTGGAGGCCGCTGCCAACATGAAAGTTGCAGAGCCGTTGTTTTAGTGGCGGATTGAAATGTGCCGTATGTCGCACAAATCCGGCAGTGTTGACTGTGGTATCATCGTAATGACCGTCTTTTAATAATTTGGCACGCGCCAGGCCCACTTTTCCTCCCTTCTCCGCGATCGCGGCACATGTCGCCGGAGTCGTCAGCCCAGCTTGTCCGGGGCTTCGCGGTAAGCCCCTCCACGGCGGCGACAGATGGCCAATATTGTTTCCGTCCTCCCTCCGCATGTAAATAAATGTGAAAGTTGTCAACCTCGGCAGACTGCATGACTGTGACATGTTTCCCGAAGAATCCGGTGGCACGTGGGCTCATTTGCATACCTACGGTTTTTCACACGGCCGCGGTAAAAATGTCACACGTGAGACTTGTGCAGATATTTCCAAAAATAGCCCACGTGGCACATGACCCTCCCTCAGCGTCCTGTAGTTTGACACAATGGCACTAATGACGGCCATTGTGGTGCGTCAGGTGGCCGCGCCGGCCGGCATATTGTTGTGGGATTGCGCTGTTTGTTCCGGAAAAGTGCGGCTGCCGCGGACGCTGATTAGCCCCAGCCCCACCGGCGCCGCCCCTTGTTGATTGGCTGAATGGCGCCTAATCAATCCCTAATCCAATCAGAGGCGGTGCTGTCAGACTCTTCTGGGTGTCGGGCGCGGTGGGGCTCTGATGAAGCCAGCGCCCGGCCGTCCCAGAATGCACCAGGATTGAAAATGTCACGAGATTATGGTGACGGCACGTTGATGGTGACAGCTGAAAGAATAGCCTGTTCATTCTGCCCTCGTTTGCCCTACATCGGTTATTGTTCTGCCGTTAAAAACCACTGTACTTCAAGGCACCATGAGTAAACGGGTGTTTGGTCTTCAGAAGAGTTGCTGATCCCGCAGGTGCAATTGATCCTTTCCAAGGTCATTTACTAAGAACCCTTAAACCTGTGCTTGGGTACGTTGTGTGGAACAGGGCTGATGGTTGCCCCCACGGCTCCTGCTCCACACTGCCCATCAGGAGCTGGAGAAGGTCCTACCTGGTTAAAATCCAATGGCTACGTTCAAATTGCGTCGAGGTCACAACAGGTGTTGGTTCTCTCGACGTCACCAAACGGACGCCAGCTCAGACCATGATGATGGACCAAGCCTGGCTGTTATTGTTCTTGTGTGTCTTTTGCCCATCTTCTTGTCATCTTTTGGTTTTATTTCAGTTGGATGCTGACCAACCCAGAAGACATCAGACGCCAAGTCCGTTCTGAATTCTACCAAATCCTGGTAGGAGGCCAAGAAAAGGATGGCAAAGGTCCAGCCTTCTCTAGGAGAGATCTGCCAAGCAACGAGAAGAAAAGATAACTTCAAAAATTGGTTTTAGCATCTTAACATTATCTAGCAGCATTTTAATATTATTAAAATATTAGTAAATATTTAGTATACAGTTAAATACAGTAATATCTCACAAAATGAGAAAAGGTTCCACCACTATGGGTCTAACCATTATATTTCATCCTTTTGTGATTGTAGAACCGTTCTGTAGGATATTATAATGATAAATATGATATTTTTAATGTGATCATGAATGTGTTAAAGAATGTGAAGAACGTGTTTTATTTTAGCCACAGCCGAACACACGAGTATATTTGCATGGATTTTCTCAGAAATGGAATAATGTTGTTAGGAAATGAAACCCATAACATATAATTCAGATTTAAATGTAATGTATGTTCAGACGATTTGAATGGCGTCTGCATGTGCAATACCGGGGTCCCCAAGCGAGGAAAACACAATGTAGGCCACGTTCGAGGCAATAATGGAGATACAGCGCCGCTAAATCTATTACATCTGCCATGTGGCTAAGACCCATATTCCGGCAGTCCCACAAGAGGGACAAATGACATTTGAGTTCCACTCCAGCACCATAAAACACATGGCCTGCCGATGGCCGAGTAAAAGTACGCCCCGACGAGCCGTGCACGCACAAGGCCACGGAGAACCTGACATTCCTGGGAAAAGGGTGCATCGTCATTCCTGCCCACCGTGTGGGCCGCTTCATCAAAGATACAGTCCCGGCTCGCGGCCTATAAAACGTCCCTGCCGGGGACTTCTGGGTGGCAAAGATACAATGAAATGCAGCGGAATTACGGCTCGAGGAAACATCGGACGGCCGTGCTGACTGGGTATCCTTGGCAACAACAATCGCACTTTCCTTTTGCACAAATAAAGATCGGTACAGTCAGTACAGAATCACTTTTAATTAGTTTCAAAGCTTTAAACAAAAGCGCATATTAAACCATCAACATTATAAAGCTCCTTTTTAAAAAAAAAATCATTATATTGGTGTGCAATAGCCATGACGCTGCACTGCGGCGCCTTCGTCTAAGTACGCGTATTTCTCAGGAGGTGGTAAACTGAAGCCGCATCACTTTAAAAACGGACACTGGGACGTTTTTTTTGTCTCTCTGAAGTCTTAAAGGGATTTTGACATCGCAGCGGCGGGGTGGTGTCAGGCCGTCGGAGCCGAATCGGACGTGAGGACCGGCTGCAGTTTAGCAGAACACACGGGTGCGACGTTTAAATCCCTCACGTTAAGCCCGCCGTCCCGTCTCTGAAGTTTGGGCTTTTATCCTGCAGCAGATCACTGCTGGCCAACCGCTTGCGTTTGAAGCTTTTTCCTTCCCCCTCTTCCCCTTCTTCTTCCCCTCCTTCCATTTATTTCGGCTCCCAGCGCGAGTAAATTAAACAGACAAGGTGGGCTGGCGAGATGATGCGAGATAACACAAAATGAGACGTCCTATTTCCCCTCCCCGACCGGGAGACTGGGAGGAATGGCTGGGGGGAGGGAGAGAACGTCAGATAAGAATAATACGAAAGGCCCCGCTGGGAAAATGTCTGTCATTTCAACGTAAAGATAGTATAGCATTGTAACACGACTGACAGCTACCCCCCCTCTCGCCCCAACAACAATAAGCCTTTATTACAGCGGGAACAAGTGCTCAGCAATTTGCTAATATAAAAGGCTAAGCGGCCGAGGGGGGAAAAATAGATCTTTTTTTTTTACTACTCTTCAGCAATCAGGCCAACAACTCTGTTTAGATGCAGTCCGATTTGGCAATCGTGTCATCGATTTAAGCAGTTTGTTCCCATGTTCATTTCGGAGCCCATGTTGTCCTAAGTAAACCTCACCCTGATATTTTTCAAGGAATTTTTAATGGACCTGCATTTTTTATTCCTCTCTTTTCCACGTGCTACGTTACTAAAGCGTAATGAACAAAAATCAGATACAGGATTTGCATTCATTCAATTCACTTTGTAATGCCAACATTAACATTTTTGTATGTGGGCATTATAGTAATTATGGTATTAGGATTTCTGTGGATATAATTTTTATGATCTTCTGTAGGAAGACAATGACCCAGAATAATAGTTCCAGAAGGAGCAGTGGTGCAGTGGTGAAGCGTGTGGCAACTTTATAAAATGCAGACCGAGGACGCGACGCGTGAGACCTGACGCGCGGGTCCGGCGTAAAAGCCAGTCGAAATGATCCTGGCGTTGCTGAGCGATGCTGCGGCGCTCGGGGAGGGTTTATTGATGGGCTCAGAGATGACAGTTTGCGTTTAATTAAACCACTGAACTTGCTAATTGAGAAATTGACTGGGCCTGTGTTTTCCACAGAGGAGAGCAATACTCCCTTTTGCTCTCGGTTCAACCGACTTTTGTCAGCATGTCAGAGAGCGTTTAATTTATTCCTCAGGATCGCGCACCCACCTACCCAAACACACACACACACACACACACACACACACACACACACACGCTGTATTTGCTCTTTTTGGCAGCTGAGATGCTTCTGGCAGGCTGTCTTTATGCTTGCATTTCAGATGCATGGAAGCTGAGGACGCTCTGGAAAATATCTCCCAACGCCACTGGTCGCTGTAATCGCCACGAGTTTGTACATAAGCTGAAAAACTGTCACGCTGCAGCTTAACATCAAAGTAGCTGCGAAGTGCGCATCGCGGCGGGATTATACGTACGTACCGGTGCAGCGTGGCAACTTTGGCTGAGCGACAGCTTCATTGGTCCCGGCCACAGGATTAATAAATCTTTAAGATAAGGTTTGCTCCAACATTCGTCATTTCCTTAAAGTTACATTCAGAAATTTTCTGCGCTGATTTATTACTTTGGGCCGTAATGTATTCATCGTTATTTAAAAGGTTGGCTTATCACAGGGAGCTGAAGCTGACCACCACCATCTAATCATTAATAGAATTATGCGTGTAATTATCATTTTGACTTTGTATACTCTCTATATACCCAGTGGTGGGTAGACTAGCCGACAGTTTTACTCAAGTATGAGTAGTGATAATACTCAAGTACAAGTAAAAAGTAGTCAAACAAAAACTTACACAAGTAGGAGTCAAGTGATAAAACAACTCAAATACTGAGTAACTGTTTGGTTGTAATAGCATGTTTATTTTTTAGTAATTATGCGTTCATACGCAAAAAAATATAAATGATTTCCTATTAATAATAATAATAATATTAATAATAATAATATAGCCAGCAGCGATCAGCTTGACAACTGAAAGGAAGGAGATGGCAGCTGCATTACCGTGAAGGGACTGCCACGCCCTCTCTCCTAGCTTTTTGGCCCTGTTCTCCTTAATAAATCCCTATTGAGTTCCCCGAATGTCTTCTGCGCTAATGGTAATTATATTTGTAAGATATATTAAATAGAACAGCTAAATGATAATGCTAATTATTTGCTCTAGAGAAAATGTATAGAGGTCTACTTGGGGGCAGTGGTGGCCTGGCGGTTAAGAAATCGCCCCCGTGATCAGAAGGTTGGAGTTCAAATCCCCACATCCGCCAAGGTGCTCACTGCTCACTAAGGGTGATGGTTAAATGCTGAGGACACATTTCATTGTGTCACCATGTGCTGCTTCACCTCACTTTCACTTCACTTTACTTATGATGCCATTGAAAAAGTTTGAAGGGGTCGATATGAAAGAAGGCTGATATTAGCACTGGAGACATCTGCCATCTTTCATTCCGTGTCTGTGCTGTGTGATGAGTTATGTGCCGCTATGCCATCACGGTTTGGGTGTGGTCATGTGACTCCATGGCTACATCTAAATGGTGGAATTTGTTAGATCTAATGGCGGCGTCTGTCTGGCAGAAAGTTTTGCTCAATGTAGCAAAGTAAAAGTAAAGTTTTATATTCACAAATGTACTCAAGTAAAATTATGGTGTTGTAAACCTACTCCTAGAAGCACAATTCTATTTCAAAAAGTTACTCATGTGAATGTAAGTCGTTACTACCCACGCCTGGTACCGACTAAAGGACACAACCAAACAGCTCCATCTAGTCATGATTCCGCCTACAACATTCCTCATATTTTTCTAAAGGAAAGAATACAAACCAAGGTTAGGGATGGCATGAGTAAAACATAGTAAAATGCTTCAAAACAAAGCTGAATTTTTCAAGATATGAATATATATTATATATATATACAGTTATTGATAAATATAAATGAAATCCAATGAACAGACTGCATATTGATTGCTGCTGGTGTCAAATATTGGAGTATTACTTGCACGCCTCGAACATGAGAGGCAAACTCAATTTTTTTTTGATCTCACAAGTTAACCTCATTTGAAGACCCGCGGCCCCGTCTGAAACACCACACCATTACACTCGTGGAGCACTAATGGGCCCTCGGTGCCGCTCTTCACCTCATAAGCTATCAGCGACGATGGAGACAGATGGAACACGAGCCTTCATTGGACAAACAAGCCTCCTCCGAGAGCCAAAGTCCACCCTGCGCCCCGTTCTCAGAGTGCGTGACAGTAGCATCGTCGCGATTAAATTGCAGAATGTATTTTGCACGTCTGAACAGCGGCCCGTTCGTCATCTGGCCTCCTAGATAAAAGCCCCGGCTCTGGAGTTAAAGGGGTAGGACCACATGACGCGAGGGCCGTGCACGTTAATTAATCGGGGCCCTTCCCGCAGCTTGCATGTCAGGAGTCATCCTTATTTATTACCGCTAGAAGACTTCTATACACTCAGCAGCTCCCCACCAACAGCTGGAAGGAAGATTTAGCCCCGCCCCCCAGTCCCCGACCGCGGGGCCGTACATCACGCCGCAGATTCTCTCGCCCGCACTTAACCTCCGTAGTCCCGCTGCCGCGCCCCGCTGCAGTGGGGTCGTCTTCACACTGACATGCCTGATGTGGAAAGAAAAAAAAAACAAATTTAACACGTATTACACACGGTTATTTCCTTTTCTCCGGCATGGCGACGAGAAGGTGATAGTATTTATAAGCAGCCATGGAGATGAACATCTCAGTACATGAACGCGAATAAACGCAGTGATGACAGTAATAACGCCGAGGCGGAGTGCAGTTTCCTGGCGGATGTGAAATGGTCTCCAAGCAACTCAGCAGAGCGTTGCGAGATGCAACAAGTCGTAGGAGACACAGGAGGCCACAACATGTGCAAGTCCTGGGGGGGTCGCTTCACTTGAGGACCAGGGGTGGAGGTCTGAAATGTTGGGCCGTGTCCATAATGCGGTCTTCTTCTCTACTCCGTCCACGGCTCTCATATGATGCTTAGGGCACCACATGTGGCTGGGCTGGTCCTTGGTTTGAGTCAGGAACACATTTCAACCATAGAAACTGTTGAAAGTACAGGTTTTGTCATCAATGGAGATGGGCAGTGGTAAAAGAAGAAGAAGAAGAAGAAATGACTGCCTCCAGCCAGCAGGGACGCTACACTCTAAAAACTGCTGGGTTAAAAACAACCCAATTTGGGTTATTTTGGTAACCCAGCGCTGGGTCAAAAAGGGACCAACCCAACGCTGGGTTATTTTGACCCAACAAGTTGGGTTACACGTTTAACCCAGCATGCTGGGTTGTGATTATTAACCCAACTATTAGTTAAAAATGACTACGCTGCTGGGTTGAATGGAACCCAAAATGGGTCAGAAATTTAATATAGAAACTTGTGATTAAAATTACTAAAATAAAAACAATTATACAGCAATACATATTTCAATAATGGAATTTTATTAATGACAAAACATGGAAAAAAAAGTCTTAAATTCATATGGACACATTTTTTACATCTCCACATCAACATTAAGACAATTTTTGTGAAAATGTATCAAACTGTAGTCACAGTGTTTCTGGAATAAAGTCAGTAACAATGAATCAGATTGAAGCCAAATTAACTTTAGAAAAACACAATTTGACATGTAAATGTAATGAAAAAAAGTTTTCTTATCATGCATAAACTAAGATATAAGAGTCATCTGTAAGAAACACACAACAAAGCAGGCATTAAGAACATCTATGCAGTAAGGATCAGATTTGGTCAAAATAAACTTGCAACTTTCCTAAAATGTGCCCTCTGTAAAAAAAAAATAATAATACAATACTAGACACATCAAGCACAAGAAGAATCAGATAAAAAATGAACAACTGCAAGCCTATTTGCTCTAATCACTGCAAAGTAATTGTACAACAATCAGGCATGAAGAGCTGTGCTATAAGCATAATTGGGTCTTACCCTGCTAGCTCATTCTTCAGCTTCTGAACCTTTGGAGGTAGCTCACTTCTACCTTAATTTCACATTGCCTGCTGAATGAAGGTAAACGTGTTTTCAAGCACTTTGGGTGCTGCAGGTGAAGTGCGTAGGTTAAGCCAAACAAGAGGCACATTGCTTGAGGTAGGTTGGTGAGTGCTTCCCTTGCCCTCTTGGTTGATGCCCAGTCTTGAGGGGTTGAGTTATGGCAATGCTGGGCTTGCTGAACTGTTGACCTCATAATAGAGGATTCCCACTGGGATGTCCATGGAGTCTCCATAGACTCTACATAGTGCAAGAAACATGACAAAAAGAGAATATGCAGGTTAACAGCAATTTGTCTACAATCAACTGTATAGAATTATCTAATATTATAGATTTTGTAATTCAATGTGATTTTATTTTAGGCACTGTAAACAATCTATTTTGTGTGTTTATATATAGGCGTCTTTCGTGTTGTGACAGTAGGTGGTATATTACACAATTTGATATTTGAACGGTACAAATGGAGAAAGGGTTTACTCACTGAACTGCTCTTGAAGAACATAGATGCATCATCTCCAAGAATTTTTGGAAGTCCTCTCAGGACAAGGCATCTAATGGCTGTTAGCTCTGTGCTCTGCAAAGTGGTATAAAACACACTTGAATGTAGAACAAAGGAAATAAATCTTATATCAGTTTATTTGTCCATATAGAGAAATACCACAAGAGAACAGTTTATGTATTGAACTAACCATCAATATCATTATGAGAAGAAAAGAGAAATATCAACCCACCATTGTGTTGTAGCAGGTCAGCTAATTGCTTTTCTATCCGACCTGTCTTCCTCTTGAAATTTCCATCAAAATTGGACACAACCCATCAAGAACACCAAAGAACTATTCTTTAAAATTTCTACCAACAATCCTGTTAAATTCCAGGTAAACCTGAAAAATATTAAATATGCTCAGTTTTGATATTCAGGCAGAGTTATTTATAACACAAATAAACCTCTCTGAACATGATGTATGTAAAACAAATAAGAAAAAAAAAAACATTAAAGGACACATCCACAAACCTGGTTTTCAGTCAAAAAAGCACTGGCCAGCTTTGGATCATCTGGTTGATGTCAGGTTCATCCTTTACAACCTCCTCTCGTCTAAGAACAAACATGATTCCTGATGCAAGCAAGGAAAGGGCTTAGTTCCTTCTTGCATAAGTTCCATATTTTAGCCTGTAACGTTTAAAAAACTGTGCTCTTCTCGCAGATAGTACTTGCATTTCCAAAGCATATTAAAGTGGCTTTAAACAAAACTAGTAGTGCAAAAAAAAAAACTGGCATATGTTGAAAGTGGGTGTTTACTTTTTCAAACCTACATTGAAATAATTTGAATTCTACAAAACTGTATGTAGATAAGTAGAGAGCTACTCTAAAAACACATTGCTGCAAGTATCAAATGCTCACTGTTCCCTTAAGATGACTTCATAATTAAATGCATGTTTCAAACTACAAATGTTCCAGCAGTTTCTAATTTGAATAGAGAAAACAACTCACCTTGTTCATCCACAAAATGGTTCTCGTTGCAGCAAGCAAAACTCCTTTTAAAAAAAAAGTCCAAACTTGAGGGAAACAGACAAATGTAGACAGAAAGGTATACTTCTAAAATACAACATTAAACCCCAAAACCCCCTTTCACATTGTATATGCAAAATAAAGCTTACCTATCTCCGCGTGAGTGAGTACACACAAATTGCTGGCCCCAATGCAGTCGTAAGATATTAAGCATTGTTAGCATAGCAAGTGTTAGTTAGCAAGAAAAAAAATCTCCTCTGTCCTTCTACCCGCAGCTTTTGCCTCAGAATTTTTTTTCCGCCCGTCTCCTAACCCCGCGGCTTTCGCTCATAAAATAATTTTTTCGCTCTTCAGAAATTTTTTTTTTCGCCCCTCAGAAACTAAAGACGGTGCAAAGACAATGGCGGCTTCTCTCGCTGATGTCCCAGGTAGTTGACGTGACGTGCGTGCTCTCTTTCAGGTCCGCGTTCCCAACCCAGCACCGCTGGGTTACAGATCGAGACCGATTTTCAACCCAAATTGGGTTAAATCAACCCAACAACAGACTCAACCCAGCATTTGGGTTGAAAAAACAACCCAGCGTTTTTTAGAGTGTAGATCAATTCATTTTTTATTATTATTACAATTGGTTCCAGCGGTTAATCAGAAGATGTTGCTGATGTTCCAGATTTTCCTTCTACACACTAAGAAAGAACAGAACAAATGGAACGCGGCACCACATCCCTCCAGAATCCCGGCTGCTTAATTCCAGCGGGAGCGGGAGGATTACGCCTTGTCCTCACCTAGCTTTCATTACGGAGCGGTCGCTGGTCGGTGACCACTTTCTCAGAGACGACTAATACTCCTGGATTTCCAGGCCTTGGACATGGAAGATCAAAGTGCCTTTTTCACGACCGTTTTCACACAAGGAATAGCTCAGTGTTGAATTTTGACAGAACATAATAACTGCACCTGTAATAATTATTATTACAATGTCACATCATGGAACATTGATTTTCACAATAGGTTCAACATTCTTGATGATAACTTAATAAATCTTAATACCTGATCTACTTCTGGTTTTTCAAGTGGCGCGTGATGGAGTTCTCTCTTCTTCTGCCTTTTCATGTATATATGTGTGTGTGTTCATATATCCAGCCTTCAGGAAGGTCTATGAAAAGAAGTCCTGCCTCAGATCATTAGACGAGACTTTAATCCTCCACTGTTGTACCGCGGGAGCTCCCCGTCGGCTGCGGCTCCACATCACACGCTCCGCAGAGGTGGCGGGACGGGGTGGTGGACGGGCTTCCTGCTCACAGCGGGGCGGGGTTCTGACAGGAAGGAACCACCGGGCAGCGATGAATCAAACCTGAGACCCGGGCTGAGGAGCACTGATGTTCCTCCAACAGGTCCCGGCACAAGCCGTCTGGTCTTGTTCATAATAAGAAAAGCTCCATTAGCGTTTGATACTCGTGTGTGTTTTTATCTTTTACATCCCTTGATGCAGTCGGCTTCTCCATCTTTCCAGAGATGCCGCTTCCTGCATAATTACAGGGAGTACTCGTGGAAAGAAGTAATATGCATGAAGCAATATTTTCTGCTATTTGACAATGTGGAGGTATGATATTTTCTCATGATTTGGTCATCTGGTCATATCCTGGTTTTACATGCAAACTCTTTTAAAATCCCTGAAGCTGTGGAATCCTCCAATAATAAGCACGGCAGAGACTAATTTAAACACAGTCACCAGCCTTAAGGACAAAGAACCTTCCAGAACGTCGCGATCTGGCCTATCGTCTGACCCAGCTGTCAATCAAAAAAAAAACCCTCGTGTATTTACTGACACGGACTGATTTATTAAGCCCAGCACCCTGGGCCAGCACCCTGTGTGTGTGTGTGTGTGTGTGTGTGTGTGTGTGTGTTTTAGTGTCACACCACAGCGAACGGAGTCCGAACGGCAATTGTCATCGTCACCGTGATTTTTGTTGAAATAAAAGTCAGCTGTCACATGTCATGATGTTAGATCTGTCTCTCGCTGGCATTTGTCACTCGTGCATTGGCCAGCATGTCTATGACCGAAGGTTATTTGGTATTTAGACAGGAGGGGACGGATGCATCCGCGAAAGGTTATTTCCCGTGGTACGCGGCAGTCGTTAAGATGGGAGATAATCGGAATTCCCGCGCCGGCCTGGATGGGCGGCTTCCCCGACCTCTGCGAGGCTGCTGCGACGTAGATTTATTCATTTGCTTCGGTGAGCACGCACAGAACTTTTTCCGGATGGAATATGGTGAAAAATGTAAAAGCAACTGCGCATTGCAGGAAAAAACAACAAAAAAAAAACCCAAAAAGATAAAAGGCAAATAATTTGTTTGAGTAAAATGTCAGCAAAGTTGCAGGCAGGTGCGCCCTCTCCCAGGGACCGGACGTGGCATTCCGCAGAGCCCGCCTCCTTCCCACGCTCTTTGATTAGCGCCCTCACCTCATTAGGGGGAGCCCGCGGGGAGAGGCCGGCCGGTGCTGGGATTAGGCGTCCGCTCGGGTGCCGGGGCCTGACTGGACCTGGATGGGCGTCAGGGGTGGCACGTAATGAGCTTGCCATCCGTTCAGAAAGGAAAACAGAGGACGGACAAAGTTGGAGCGGTTTGGTGAATCAATGAATTCGCACGGTTTTACCTCGAAACGTACCATAATATGAGGTATTACCTAAAATATCAATACATTCGCTTGATTTTTGAATGATAGCTCTTGTAAAACGCAACAGGGCAATTAAAATTACAACCAGACAGCGCCACCTAGCGGTTCTTCATTAGAATACACCAAATGTGTGTTTAAAAGATATCCAGAGTTTCTCCAATTTCATGTGAAAAAAGGAACGATGCTAAATGTCTGTAATTTCATGTGGAAATTCGCATATCGTATCACCATTACCGTTTAATATAAACTTTTTTTAGAGTGATGGTGTCTCGTGTTTTTGCCAAGTTTAAGTCTTTTTCGAGAAATGTTGAGGCATGAACTTTCTCCACCACCTGGAGTTTTCTTTTTGTCCAGCCTTTCATTTTTTATCCTGTCACCGTCATCAATCGCCCATCTTTCAAAAAAAAGCTGCGTCTTCTGTGTCTCGTCTGGCCTGCGTTATTTACCACGCGTTGCCCGAGGGGTGACAGGACGAGTCTTCTGAGGACATTTGTCTTCTGCACTCTATATTTTACCTGACTCAGTTCAGCCCCGGCATCAGTCGAATGAAGCTGAAAGGCCGGGCGGAGGCATGAATCATATCGGCACCTTCACAGAACACGCGTGTCCACCGAACGGGTCCAGGAGAAGACTGTTAAAGGACAGGATTGATAAAGCGGCGCATGCACTGTGGGCCAGATGTAATGTGTGCAGAATCTGAACTCGGCCACTGCTGTGTTCTGGTCTGGGAGCTACAGAACCCGCAGCACAGAACACTGATTAAGAAAGGATGGATGTAGATGGACTAACGTTGGGCAACCACCCTTCAACCAAATCAAAAAGAACGATAGCAACCATTTATTTTAAAAATGGTTTTGTAAGATTGCACATTGTTGGAAATGGAAATGTTGGTTGTCTATCACTGTGCATTAGCGATGGGAAGAGCAGAGTAGCAATAAGGGTGGTAGTAGCCTGGTGGATAACACACTCGCCTATGAACCAGAAGACCCGGGTTCAAACCCCACTTACTACCATTGTGTCCCTGAGCAGGACACTTAATCCTTAATTGCTCCAGGGGGGGACTGTCCCTGTAACTACTGATTGTAAGTCGCTCTGGATAAGGGCGTCTGGTAAATGCAGTAAATGTAATGGCAATTACTGGGTAATCTGGGTAATGTAACCAAGTACGCAGTGGTATGTAGTTTAACAGGAACACAGTGGAAAGTAAGTAAACGTTCAGGAATCTACTTCTTCTTCCGCCTGTTACAGGGCTGTAGAAATGTGTTCTCATTGACTCAGTTCACAGTTCAGTTCACGTGTGGAGTTTTAATCAGGTTCCTGAATCCAATCGAGTTTTAACTCCTCGGTTACATGTACTTTATAAATCACTGCTAGTGTTCACCTTAGCATGGCCCACAACAATAAAGCACGCATTACAAACTCCCTCTTAAAGTGAAAGAATGACAATGAGGTTTTTGTATCGTCGATAGCAACCTGAATTTTAGTTGGTATCGGATCAGAAGGGAGATCGATGGTATCGCACATCACTACTGACCAGCCACAGGATCGATAAAGCGTTTTTAGGGTGGCAGTAGCCTAGCGGGTAGCACACTCGCCTGTGAACCAGGAGACCCAGGTTCAAATCCCACTTACTACCATTGTGTCCCTGAGCAAGACACTTAACCCTGAATTGCTGTCCCAAGTCACTCTGGATAAGGGCGTCTGGTAAATTCTGTAAATGTACAAACTGTAAATATAAATGTTTTTCTCTCCTTTGGTGAGGAGCGAGGAGGGACGACTACTGGTTAAGGTCGAGTTGAACATCATGGTAAGCCAATCAGAGGCAGAGGTGGGCGGGTCTTTACGCACGCGGTGGAAAAAAAGTAGTGTTTTTACAGTGGAAACGCAGATGCGATTTTCGCCTGGTTGCAATGAAATGTATATATTACACGTTCATGCTTCACTATCGAAGGAGGGGGCGGAGCCACAATGTCCATGTTTTTACACATCTGAACAAGTTGCTTTTTGAAACCAGTAACTCTGACTAATTACTGTTTTAAAGTAATTTGCCCAACACTGCTGTTGTTGGATATTCACAGGCTTTCCCCTTTATTAGCATAAAGCCGTCCTAAATGATTTGACGTGTCATTAGGAGGCAGCATTAGCTGAGAGAGAAGACGCTGGCGCTCCCTGTCACCGTCGCTTATCTCACCTTACTGCCAGCCATATGAATAAAGAGGGACGCACAAACACAAACTGAGAATTTCTCGTTTCGGATTAAGCTTTAAAAAAAGAAAAAAAATGACATGAAATATGTAAATGCACGTGCCTGCGTAAGGACAAAAGAGGAGAGATGGCGGCGCGTCACATTAAAGCTCAAAGCACGAGGCGCAGGCGCTGCACAAAGAACGAGGGGTTCTGAAGGGGGGGAAAAATTGAAAGTTTTTGAAGCCGAACTTATTCAAGGGTATGTTTTAAGTTTCATATCACTTTCTAATGGGCTTTGAGGGACTGGAAAAACACAGCTTTATGGTCCCTGTAATGTGATCATTATCCCATTTTAAAGCCTTGGGTCTTCTTGGGCTCAAGATCACAGGACTAGATTCACTCCGAGCACCATGTTGGTGAGTCCTAGACAATTTGCCAGTGTCCTCTTTCATGAGGAACCGTCTTTGATGCAGAGTCAAATAACTTTGTCTTCAAAGAGGCAGGCGTAATGGGCGGGCGGGAGGCCTGCTTTTGTCGAGATTATACTTTATTTCTTGTGATTTGCAACATCTGAAGAATCCAAAGTACCTGAACATGAAATAATGCAGCCGGAGGAATGTTGTGCGTTGTAAGTTAAAAAATCTTCTCATCCTCCTCTTCTCGGTAATCTTGCATGTAATTTATTACCATGCATATGGTAATTTAGTAATAACTTTTCCCATGCGTTGAGTATCAGAAAATTGTTCCTATCATGATGCCGCTATAAATGATAAAGGTCTAAAAAAGTAGAAGATCCTCAAGTCTCCGTATTGAGGTATTAGCAGTATTCAGTGTCAAATAAGAAAGCACCACTAGGTGAAGCCAACATGCAAAAACCTAATTTCCAGACTGCCATGAAAGGCCAACATATTATGCATATTATTTTAGTTTTGCAGGACATATATAGAGAGAGTTCTACAGCAGGTTGAGAAATGCTGCCTCGTCCAAGCAAAATGTACAAAATGTACATGTGACTTATTATAAGCGCTTTGAAATGTCCATAATTTAAATCCCTCATCTGGTTCACTACGACCTGATCTGTAGATACCATTCGCTTAACAACTCCAAACATTTATTCTAAAAAGGCTTGTGTTTAAAAATCATTCTACCACCTGAGAGCCAAGACAATATATCAATATGATGATCTTCATCACATTGCATTCATCAGACGCAGGACCGGTTTGGGATGTGAAGATGCTATATATATATATATATATATATATAAAACGATGACAGGGCTCTGTGATTGGCTGAGATACACATCTGAGTGTAATCACTTTCATCATGGCCGTGCCCTTCCTCATTTGTGCTGCACTCATCACTTCCTGTGGTACCCGCTCCAGCGCTGCCTCATCTGTCAATCACAGGAAGGATTGCACTGTCCTGCCCGTGGATTAAGGTTGAGAGGAAGGGAGAGAAAAAAGGACCTGATGGGGTCCGACAGCTCTCCATCAATGTCGCCTCCGCCTCTTTTTCCACTCAGGGGTGGAGGACATTCTCCGTGATCTGTCCCCCGTGCACCATTCACCCCCCGTCCCTGCCCAGAGAAGGCTGGAAAGGCACAAGTCAGCAGGCTGGGTCTGTACAGGGACTCTCACAGTCTCCATTTAACCAACAGCACATGCTTCTAATGTATTTACAGTTTTATTCATTTCAAGACCTCAAGTAAGATTAGATAAGATAAGATCAACCTTTATTGGTCCCACAAGTGGGAAATTGCATCATTGAAATAACTCTTCAGTAAACTGGCTTCACATCGTCATTGAGGGGTGTTGTGTGTAGAATTCTGAGGAAAACAATGCATTTAATCCAGGCTGCAACATACCAAAAAACATGGAAAAGAGATGCACTGTGATGTGAAAGTGGATACACACTCACACACACACACACACACACACACACAAATGAAGGAATAGAACTATTAATTTGAGCTGTAATCAGACTTAAAAAGTTTCAGCCAACCTGGCCTGAGCCTGACGGAGTTCATCCTTTTAAGAGGGAAGACTAAGACCAGACTAAGAGGGAAAGGAATTGTGCAGGGAAATGAGTTTAAAACATAATCGCCAGAGGAAAGCCTTTGTTTCACCTCCTCAGCATACATTTTCAATCCATTATCTGTCTCATGATATTTAAAACACATCACCTGTCAACAGTCATCAAGAATTGCAAATTTACCCACTATAATTGTAGTTACCCACAAGAATTGTAGTTACCCACTAGGCTATTAAGCTACGAATCATACGGAAAAGATGATAGTTCCTATAGAAAGGAAGTTCATGTTCACTGACTGAACTGGATTCTGAAGGATAAGCATAGAGGCGTAAACGTAAACAATTATTTTTAATTGTACATTGATTTATATGACAAGTTAAAACCTTTTGGCATCTGTACTAGTGGGTGTATTCACGGCCTCTTATGAAAAATAATTTTTCTGAATTCCTTCAAAACAGACAGTGACCCGAGAGTTATTGGGGGCTATTTTATAGAACCTTTAGAAATAACTAGAAGACTTAGAAATCTTGTGCCCAGAATATTGTGGTACAAAATCTTGTGACGCCCCGGTGACCATGGGGCAATCAGAGCAGCTCCTGCAACTCCTGATTATGGAGTTCTGATCCATCCCAGCTGAAGCTGATAAGGCTTGATGGACCAGGACTTCATAAGAACGTGAGGCCGCACCCTGTAGGTGCTGCGACATTGACGTGGATCTGTCCCTACCTTTCCCACTTGAATCTCTCCCTAAATGTCCCATTTGTGGGACTAATAAAGAATCATCTGATCTTATCTTATTTGAAGTTTTCAGTTCCTGGCAATTGGCACACGCCATTGGGTTATTTTCAGTCTTTTTGGCCCTCGTGCCAGTTCTGTGTTAAATAAATCCTTTTATTGTCCTTAATGTGTCCTTCTTCTGTGCCTTGTGCTCGTAGGATAATTTTGGTTGTTAAGGGACTCTGTAGCAGTGAGCTTGTACTATGTGTGAATACACGATATTCTTTCTCACATTTAGGAGCTTTTTTTTGCAAATAAGTAAACTACTGCCGACTTTGCGGATATTTTTGGACATTCGTTTGCAGAATAGAGACCAAATGGAGTCGAGACCAAGACAAGACCGGTCTTGGTTGACAGCACTAGCAGATGGCGTAGATATTACGAGATATGGATTGTAAATATCCTTACATAGGTTTCACCCTGTAGAAAAATACAGTACTGCACAAGTAGTGAAACAAGCTAAAACTAAAAGGTGTTTCAGCTTTCCGACTGTCACGACTCAGGGTGTGAAGGGGAACGAAGCGCAGGAGCAGGACATCTTGGATAAAGGGATTTATTTTACAGCAGGCACAAATGTTCCATGAAACAGTCTTTGTGGTTGGAGCTTTGGTACCCCTGGCCGTGAACCTGGGACATTGTACTTGAGGAGAACCCCCCCTGGAATAAGTTTTCACTCCCCTAAGAAGAGAGTTGGGTAGAGTCGCCAAAAATGTCTCAAGTATGAGAAGCCTAACTCCAAAATATTAACACTCAAGTACAAGTAGAAAGTTGCCTAAAACTACTCAAGTACTGAGTAACTGTTGGATTGTAATTTCTCATAAATATTTTAATACGATGTATTCAAACAGAGAAAATATGTATGTGGTAATTCTGTTTTTTCCCCTAATAATAATAATAATAATAATAATAATAAAAATATTAACTTATCAATGTACGATTTTGTATTTAATGGGCTAAATTTGAGCATACAAGCTATATATGCTAATTATATGTTTTACATTGATATATTAAAACAGCTAACCAGTAACGTTAATTCCTTCTGCTACAGAAAATGTGTAGAAGTCTACTTGGCTTATGGCTCCATTTAAGAAAATGTTAAAGCACCACGCACCATTGTTGCCACGCCTAAGTGCTAAAACATAGTTTTGTGTTAGATTTAATGGCAGCATCTGTCTAGCAAAAATAAAGCATATAAAAGGTTTTAAAAGTAACGCGTCGAGTGTTGCGCAATGTAGCGAAGTAACAGTACAGTCAGAATACATCACAAATGTACTCAAGTAAAAAGTATGGCGGTAAAGCAAACCAACTCTTAGACGTAGATTATTTTCATGAAGTTACTGAAGTGAATATAAAACCCACAAAGTTATTAATGTGTTTATATAAAACAATTAAGAAACACTGAGGTGTCATTAAGACATTGATGTGTTAAATCTCTATTAACAGGCATAATTGCATGACAATATATAAAGACATTTCATGTTGCAGCCTTGGGAAAAAATGTCTGCTCTCGCTATGCATTATTTCTGTGGCTATTACTAAGCGTCCATTATTCATATGAGGGGCTATCGGCCAAAAAAGGCGAGCAATTTACTTGTCAAAATACATTAGAAAATGTGACTTGAAACCGAGTCGAGCAGCTCCAGGCCGAGTCTTGACTTGGAGAACCACAGCGGCCGGGCTGAATTAAACATGGGCAGCCATATCTGCTCATAAAAAGGGCAAATTAAAATACTGCACATTTCATCATTAACGTCGTTTCACCTGGATTAGTGCCTGCTGCCCTCGCCGCCGCTGTTATTATTATTGGCGGTGGAGATTTGGGACGATCTTCTGCACACCTCGGCACAGAAGCTCTTAACCTGGGATTAGAAGTGAAAAATTTTTCCCCCAGTCTGCAGTTTTTTTTTTTCTGCTCGCTTGCCTGAGCTGAGTGACAGTCGACCTCCATCCTTCAACGCTCCACCTTCACAAACTCCGCCACTTATTTCCTGCTTTTTCCTCTCCGAGTGCTTCAGATGGAATTATGACGCATGAGCAGATATTAAGCAGATATTAATGAGGCAGGAACATGTACTTTAGTGCTTTTGTGTGTAACGTTGCCCACGTGCCTAACTGTCGCCTCCATCTCTGGTGCCAATCTGATCTCCTGCACCCACGCACCCGCTGAGAAGTTGTCCCTCTGGAAGAAGCTTTCACCGTTAAACAAACCACCCTGGGGCCTAACGTCTGCGCTGATGTCTCCTCTCCTCTCCACCTTTCCTGAAAGGCGCCTGGAAGCGAGGAGGGGGGAATGATGATCGGAAACGAGGAAGGCCACCTCTCCTTCCCATAATCCCACCGCTTCTCTGTGCCGGTAATTTAATTAAGGACTGAGTGGGATAGCAGATGATGCATCATTCTGAGACCATGTGCTACCTCACTGTCCATCTGTCCACTAATTACCTCCAAAACACGTCAGCAGAGGGGGCAAGACGTTTTGGGGGCACTCCAAATGACTCTGGCGTGGGGAGAACCAGGAGCGCATCTGGAATAAGCGTGGTCAGTGGGACCATTCATCCATCCTTTCATCCACACGTTGAGAGCGGCCATGAAGAGGAGCTGGCCATGGTGCTGCTCATTCCAGTGCGGACCAATCTGTAAAAAAAGTTGTTCGTTGGCTGCATATGCAAATGATGCAAAACATTTAAAATTGATATTATTTTAATTTTCAGCCATCATAGATTAAAACCCGCATTCCAAAATGTAATTAATCAAACAAACAAAAAAGACCTCGGAAGGCTTTGATAACTTTTTTCTGTTAATATTTCAGACAGTTCCGTTATAATTCTACAGGCACATAATATCATATACGTGGATGCAGAAACTTAATCCTATTTAAACGTAGAATAAATAAAGTGATTACCGGATACGGTCAAGAGAAAGGAGTTGTGATTCATGTCTCGTCTTGAAGAAAGCTGTGTGCTACGTGGACAGGGGGACACGGATGGGGGTGAGGGGTGCCGGTTGCACTTATTACACACAGATATATAATGGGAGAGTTGCTCGCTTTATTGCCGCTATTACCAGACACCCCGAACGTTTGGCTAATGGACTCATTACAATAAAATGCCATCGTTTTTTTTTCCACTATTGAATCCCTTTTGTTTGTATGACTTTCACAATTATTTGTGCATCTATACCAAACTTGAACAGGTCTGGAGCATTTGTACTTATAGAACTTCAATGACCCAAAAAAATAAATAAATAAAAATTCCAGTCTCCATGTTGCATTTATATTTATGTTCATAAATATAATCTTTCCAACTGTTACAGTAGACAGTCTTGCACATTAATTCGTTTTTTTCCACCAGTATTAACTTTGAATCAGTTTATGGAGGAGTTGTCTACTGCTCCCCTGTGGAGGACATATTCCTGTGCTTAAAGTAAATTAGATGTGTAAATTTATGTCAGGGGTGAAATTGAACTCCTGTATGAGTACACACACACACACACACACACACACAGCATTTCATTTTACAGATAAACATGTCAGTGTGTAAAATGTTTAAATTATTAGGATTTAGAAATTGCATATAGGGCCTATTTGGAATCATTGGACACCCATGAAGACCAGTGTGTGTGTGTGTGTGTGTGTGTGTGTGTGTGTGTGCGTGCATCACGACTCCCTCCTGCTGCCGTTCGTCTCGCATCGTCCACACGCAGGTAAACCAATCACCGTCCCCGCTGCCACCATACTGGGTCAGGTATTGGGGACACAGTTGAGGAGAAGATGAGCAAACACAAATAAACACACACTTTACACTTTACTAACTGAGGCTGTCCCCAAAAAATACTTTTTGACATTAAACAGGACACATGACAGTTTTCATCAATTATACGGGACTAGTCATAAGAAAATTTGATAAAATAGTATCATTTATTTAACTTTAAAAAAATGTTTAACCAAGAGATTAGTTAATCATCCAGATGTCTGCTAAATCAGCTACAGGGTCAACTGATCCCAGAACATCTGGTGCCAGAGACGTTCCAGGAAGGAAAGTGAGCTGAAGTGTTTATTTGCCATTGTCATCGACGGCACTTGCCGCTCAGTGCACACGGTGAAATGTGTCCTCTGCTTTGAACCATCACCCTTGGTGAGCAGTGGGCACCATGACAGGATTCGAACCGCCTTTAACACTGGGACACCTCTGCCCCAGGAGTTTCGCTCCTTAAGAGGCAAAAAATGTTCTTGGGAAGCTGCCTTATAAGGACCACTCAATTTCGCATTTCTTCTCCTCAACATCACATTGGGGGGGTTCTCTTGGACTTCACTTCCTCGACAAAGCAGGCTGAGTGATAACATTTTTCATGAGATGCAGAGAAATAATGGTCTTAGCGCTTCAGATAGTGCTCAGTTCTGACACTTCCTGTTTGCTGCAATGCTGTGATTTTTTAACAAGCTCGTTCCTAATTTTCCCTGCATTCACTTGTGAGAAACTGTGCATATATAAAGTTAGACAGAATCCAAAAGTTTAGATTCTTCATTCCTCTTTAAATTGTAAGACTCGGGACCTTGGGCCTTAAAAGCAGTGGTTGGGATCGCAGGTCCTAATTCCCGATGTACGATGGCAGATCTGGGGGGCTGAGATCAGTACTGACCTGGTTAACGGTGGCTTCTGCCCTGCAGCCTCATTAACAAAGAGGGCATCTGGCACCGGAGCCTCACTTGAAAGTGCCATCAAACCCAGCAGTGGAAGCGCTGGATTCTACTGGCCATGTGAAGCAGAAAGGCCAATCCGCCTCTCTAATTCTGCTTCATCCAATGAAGGGCTTCCCTGTGGACATTAAGAATGGAATTCATTCCAACCACATGCATTTTCTGCATCCAGAATAGATGACAAAGTAAAGCCTCTGCAGAGATTCGTTGGAAAACTGAATGATGTCTAATAAAAAGTCTAAGAAATAAAGAAGTAAATAAAAATGCAGCTGAGATGCAGGCGTAAATGACCTATTTAGCGTAAAATCACATGCTGTCAACATGCGAGTTCGGGGACGCACTTGCAGACATGCTTGAAGCGGGGGGACGGGTCGTCATAAGGGGAGAGGACACTGGACGAGCTGGGGAGGAGGACCGGAGGCGCTTGGAGGTGAGTAGCCCCTTCCGGACCAGATCCTGGCAGCTGCACAGTCAGGAGCAACAATGAAAGCGTAACGATTGGCTCCCTTACCCGCCAGGCCACCTCTGCCCCGATGAAGCTCCTCCCCCTGCTGAGAATTAGTTGATTCCGGGAGTCTTGTGAGTGCAACTCTTGTGCAGAACAGTAATCCGTTTGGGTGGTGATGTAAGATCTATAGGCCTCATGTACAGAATTACTTTGAAAAGCGAAAATACTCTATTAGATTTGATCTAGATTTGATTTTATTTCACTCCCTATTAATGTAAAATGGCGAAATACATATTGATAATCATCAGTTTAACTGGAGGTCACTATGCATAAAGCGTTCTTGCTGTATACATGCCAACATAAGTGGGTACGAACGGATCAGAAATCCAGCAGAAGAACTGGGCTAATTGGAAAGATAAGAAATTTGTTCCGTTTCACACGTTCACCTGCTATCAGCGATAAAGGGGCTTGGATTATGTGCTTTAAAACATGTTAACTTGCTAAATTTGTCACGACGCACGTTTTGCTGATGCCTGGAAGTAGACGAAGCCACAGTCACACGTTACTGCTTCTCTGACACCGCGAATGTTCCTCACCGATGTGTGAGATCCGGCCGCCTCGGCAAAAGCAGCGGTCCCCTGACATTAATGCGCTCCGGTACTGCTCTTAGCGTTTCCCTTGCAACCACACAACGTTCTTTACTCTCCACATCTTCTCCTCCCCGCCGTTTCAACGTTTTCACCGCTCGGTTCCATTCTGCATGCTGATTTTAGGGTGGTAGTAGTCTAGTGGGTAACACACTCGCCTATGAACCAGAAGACCCGGGTTCGAATCCCACTTACTACCAGTGTGTCCCTGAGCAAGACACTTAACCCCGAGTGTCTCCAGGGGGACTGTCCCTGTAACTACTGATTGTAAGTCGCCCTGGATAAGGGCGTCTGGTAAATGCTGTAAATGTAAATGATCGGCTGAGGTCACGTTTCAGTCCCCGTAACAAGTGAATAGGAACATGCCAACTGCGGCCTGACGCCGAGCGTGTCCGTCCTTGGGGTTTTCTTTTTACCGCGCCGGGCCCGCCGTCCGGTCCTAAGTTGCTCTGTGGGCGCGCTTGGTGCTTTGGATGCGACCGAAACGCAGACGAAATCATTCCGGAACCTGAATATCATCTCGGCCTGCAGCTGTGTCGGTTTGACGTTATTTCCCCCTCGCGCGAGTGTGTGCGTGACCGGGGTACACGCCGCTAATCTCGCCCGTTAATCTGTCGTCTCTTTATTTCCAACACCCCGAAAAGGACATTAGCAGTTCAGATTAGATAAGCGCCTCCGCCTCGGTCACGGATCTTCGTTGGGCCCGCGACTACAAAGGCTGAGGAGCGTAAAACACTCTGATGGGCGGAGATACTGTACACGCGTCCAGCAGCAACTCAGCGCCAGCGGGGATTCTGGCGCCAGAGAACACGTGTGTGTGTGAGCGTGAACGAAGCGCCCGTACTTGGAGATAAAGACGGTTGAATGATTAGGGCCCGTCTTAGTGCTTGATTACTGCCTTGTTGCACGTAATGACACCGCAGAATTCGCCCTCGCCTGGGCAGTTCACGTCTCACCATCAATAGAAAGAATACATCGAAATGTTCTATGCTCTCATTATTAATGCCGTTACTGCAGTGGTTCTTACATATGATTATGCAACGTTGCAATATTTCATACAACATGACTAGTGCGTTGTTTCATATCAAGGAAAAGAGGACATTAGCAGCACGTCCAGCACGTTTTTAAAAAGCCTCGGGATTCCCACACACCTCTGGTTTGATGAGGAATGGTGCCATGCATGAGACGTGGTACCAGTCATGTGACTGTGCATGTGTCTCCCAGCAGCCATCTTGCCTTCGCCAGGCCGGCGTCACGGTTCCCACGTCCCCGGGAAGCATTGGACATTGTCACTCTCATTGAAAAAACACACCTGAGACTTGCGCCGGTGACCTCGCACCAGTAAAAGTGTCAACTCGGCACTTTTCAATGTCATTTTGCCATTCACTCCAATAAGGGGTGAGAAAATCAATAGCTGATTATAAAATGTATATTTCTTATCTCTGCCCCGCCTATCTGGACAGAATCTTGTTATCTTGGGAAAGGCCAACCTTCCCAAGGTTAGAGAGGATTAGGAAATGTGTGACACTGTTAGCGACCAGGTCTGCAATGAAAGGCCAAATAAACCTTAACACCTTCATAACACCTAAATATTTTCTGAAATTAATTAGCTTATGCTTATTAATGAATAAGTGTGTGTGTGTGTGTGTGTATACACTGTATGCAATGTCATACACACAAACACACACACACACACACACATGCAGTAAAGGCCAGAACTCCACATATGTTCATTCATAGTTTTGATGCCTTCAGTGAGAATCTACCAACGTAAATGGTCATGAAGATAAAGACACATAAACACATCGAATGAGAAGGTGTACATACTTTTGGCCTGTACTGTATGCCTTTATTGTTCATCATTGCTAACTTGAACCTCCATTCTTACTCAGTGATGACAGACTATGATGATGGACTTTTAAGCAAAAGTAATCGAAGATCTTACTCGGCTGTGATGATGATGGTGAAGGTGTGTTAACGTGGCCCGAGCTTTTTTAAAACCGTAATGCCGCAGTAGAAACATTGTCTTCCACAGTCTTTAGATGAGAAGAAACGTTTGACGCCCACGTAAGGATGTTGCACCATGATTGCATTTCCCACCGTCACGATCCACAAGCATCTTTACAGTTATTAAAACCATGGAAAGAATCATTTGTTTAACTATCAACGGCTGAAAAAAAGCCATAAATCGCGGAGATGACGTCTGAGTGGCTGGGACTGGTTGGAAAGCGAAGGCTCGGCCCCTCGCAGGCTTCTTGCCAGACGGCCTGAGCGGTATCGCTGCTCTTAACCTCTGAAATTAAGGACGCAATTACGGTGACACAAAGGAGGGAGGCTGCGCCGGTTCTACTCAGCAAGGCATTACGGTAATTAGCTGACAGCGAGGTCGGACGCAATGCGTGTTAAAGTAATGACTGGCGCGCACTTTATGCATTCCAAATGGCCACATAAAAAGCCACGTTTGGCGAGTTTATTAGCGGCAAAGGAAATGTCACCGTTTCTCACATTACGGGGGGACGGAATTGTGGGGAAGGATTTCAAACGCGGCTGTTTTTTTTTCCCCAGGCATGTCTGCCGGGTGGAGATACGGGGAAGTTCACGCGCAGGTCGGCGCAGGAGCCACATTCATGCTGAAAGTCATCCCTTCCGCTGTCCGCGCACAACAAACGCCGGAAAATTGCTTCTCAGTCTCCCTGGAACATGACTGCCGTCGTCTCCAGCGGACGATTAAGTTGGGGAAAAAAAGACATTTCTCACGTGTTAATTGCTGCAGGTTTCCAATTAAAAGCACCCGAAATACATCTCACTTTCAGCTGTGTAAAAATAACTCAACTTTGCCCGTTATTCACGAGAGAGTAAAACTCCAGGATCCGGGCAAATTGCAGCCACGCGCTGATTCTGACACGACACGTCGCACCATATCAGGCACCCTAAACCAGCTGCACCTCCATTAGGGGAGCTCTTGTGGGACTTCTTGTGATTCGCTGCAGGTATGTTTGTCTTCGGTGATTGGTGAAAGTGTTTTGCACGTTGAAAACTGGTTGCAATGAGAAATGCGATAGCGATTGTAGTCTATGTTACGTCCTTTGGGCCGTATGATGGTTTTGGGGTGCTCTGTGTTTGTGCATGTTCCCTTTTAGGCTATCTGATGGTTCTGCCCACCAATTCCCTCCTCAATCAACGCACAGGACAGAGAACTGCTTAAGTTCCATTCCAACCACCAGTCGAGGCTCATTGTTGTGGAGCCGGAGAAGGAAGCGATAGGAGAGATTTGGATTTTTGTAGAGTTGGAGATAAGCCTTTGTTGTGTGTTAAGAGTGGTTAGTGTGGTTAGTTGTAGCTTTGTTGTGTAACTGTATAGTCTCTCCTTTCATTGTGCATTGTCCTCCTGTGGATTGTTGTGTAGTTGTTATATACAGCACTTTAGGTTTGGTTGGTTGTTCACCGCTCACTGTAAAAAAAAAAGCACAATATTTCACTTGGGCCTGATACCCGTGTATTCCCACCGCACACATTCCCCTTGTTCCCCTCGCAGCATTTACCAGACGCCCTTATCCAGAGCGACTTACAATCAGTAGTTACAGAGACAGTCCCCCCCTGGAGACACTCAGGGTTAAGTGTCTTGCTCAGGGACACGATGGTAGTAAGTGGGGTTTGACCCTGGGTCTTCTGGTTCATAGGCGAGTGTGTTAACACTACCACTACTACTACCACCCCTAGACGGGGACGTGACATCTAGCAAAGAAAGTCGGTCTCGTTGTCGGCCTGATTTAAAGCTCTAACGTGTATCATCCGATACTCCTCACACAGTCAGGAGAAGAGAGTTCCGGAACTCCGTAACTAGGACAGACGCGCAGCGGCGGCCGCCGGTTGGCCACCTGGCTCTGGGATCGGACGCTCCCTCTCCGAACGGCCGCGGCTCCAGCCTCTTCTTCACTGCCACCGCGCCATTTGCCGCGCACGTTACGAGGGGGGCTGGAGAGTCCAGCTAATTTGTTACTTCGCCGGGATTTCCACTTGCCGGCCTTGGAAACAGGCGCTCGCTTGCTCCGGACCATTTGTTTAGCACTTAAAAGCCGGTGGCCAGGGTGCACCGGGGCAGTTTTGATGGATTACCAGATACGCCGTTTTGCAGCAGCAATATTTGTCTGCGGACGCACAGCGAATTAGCAGTATGCGGAGCGCGCGGCCATTTGACTTTCAGATGCGCGGTAACTGGGCCGACCAGAAGCCGTGATTAAAGTCTCCACGTAGGACACATCCGCTGCCGGCACATGAATCTGTGGAAAGTAGTTTACATTCGACAAAATGCACCCTGTATTTCACATAAAGCAGCTGGTTTTCGGGTTTTTTTCCATCGCTAACAAGTGATGCTGAGGATTCATGTTTCTTGACCAAAAAAACTCAAAGCATCTCAAAATAAACATATAAAAAAACCAAAACAGAAATTAACATATTAACATATTACATATTAAGTCATATTTACATTTACAGCATTTACCAGACGCCCTTATCCAGAGCGACTTACAGTCAGTAGTTACAGGGACTGTCCCCCCCTGGAGACACTCAGGGTTAAGTGTCTTGCTCAGGGACACGATGGTAGTAAGTGGGGTTTGAACCTGGGTCTTCTGGTTACCCGCTAGGCTACTACCACCCTTATGAATGGGTTGTTAACCACACACCAACACCTATAGTGAATTTAGAGTCGACATTTCACCTTGTGTCCATGCCTTTGGACAACGAGAGGAAACCAGAGAACCTGGGGCAAACCCTGACACGGGGGAGAGAGGATGCAATCTGAAGGTCTGAACCGAGATTCGAGGTCACAGCCTTGGAGGTGTAAGGCCATGTTGCTACTCACAGCGCCACCATGTGGCCCAACTGTATTTAAATAGTTTAGTTAGCTAGTTATACCACTGAAGCAGGATGCTACATATGCAATCAAATTGTAAGGGCTACTTAACGGTGCAAAGAAACAAATACAGACTGTGGCCGTGCAGACACGCGGCAACACGCTGGGGATCTCATTCATGTGTCTTGTTGCTTTGTGTGATAGACCCTTTGTTGTTAACCTGTGTTAGCCTGTTAGCTTTATGTGGTCTTTTGTTAACTTTTGTGCATGTTTGAGTTGTCCCCGCTGGACCGTCCCTTCCTTTAGGCTGTACTGATGCTGGTTAGCTGTGCTGAGTCCGCTGTTTTATTCTACCTGTTAGCTCACTGTTAATAAAAGCGCTGTTTGTGTGCTTTGTTCGGTTGTGAGTGTGTAACGGGGACGTCCTCCTCTCCACACCCTTGTCACGTTTCTTAGACCCATAGACTTAGGAACGTGACACTCAGTTCTGATATTGTTCTTGATGAAAGCTGCAATCCGTCAGAGTTTCTCAATATTTCAACATGTCTGCTGCAGAAATGAGAGATATTTGCAACCATACAGGGTTGTTTTTGTGTAGCACGTTTGACGAAGGTGCTACAGAGTCGTGGATGTTGGTTGTTGGTGCAACCGACAGAAAGTTGTGCGTCTTGCATGCTTTAGTTGAATATTTGAATATTTCTGTGGGTAAAACAGTGTGTTATTTCTCTTTTTTTTTTTTTTTTGGGGGGGGGGGGCGCGTTACACAGACATTCCGCATAATGAAGATCTCATCCCGGCGCCACGTGAACGCGAGCTCACCTCTGTGATTCTCGTGAAGGACTTTGTAATCAAGGGTAATTGCACATAATAACCCCGGGCCCCATCTTCAGGCCGCGGGTGGAAATGTGGCCCTCTCCCCCTTTTCCGTTCGCCCGGCCCCCCATGGCGGAGCCCCCCCAACTGTTCGCGCTGATTAAGACAGCTTGTGATTTTTTTACGGCTAATCTTCGGCTAATCATGCACAGAATTCTAAAACCCAGACTCTTCCGACATTTTACTCTTCGTAACTTCTGCCGCTGGAAAAGTGGGAGCAGCTTGCAAACTGTGGTGTTTTATTCAACAATGTTCTACAGTGCAGAATATTTATTTATTTTTTTAAGGCATTTTTAGTTGAAATATCACGGCTAATGACGAATCACATATTATTATACTATAGATTCATGGCACTTTCCCTGTAAATTATTAATACTATTTATCTAGCCACCCCGAAAGCAGGAGAACTGCGGGCTCTATTTATCATATTTTTTAAATAAATCACCTAAATTGTTGCCGGAGCATCTGCCACCCTCCTCCTGCAGAAAATAGGGTCAACGTCGGCATCTGTCTGTCTGAAATGAATGGCCCGGGGGGGTCAGAGGATTTACATAATGCTCCCACTTGCGCTGAAAACTCCCGAGAAGACGACCTGAACAGAGACGGGCGGAGGAATATGCGGCCCATGCAGGCCATCCTGGTGGAACTCTGATTAACTTTGTGGATTCTCATCCCATTTGCGTGGCGAGGAACGCTTTCACTAGCTAATTAACCTTGAGCGTGTGCCCAGAGAACATGGCTGCAGGGTGGACGTGTGGATTGGAGAAGGACTCACAAACACCACAACTACAAGAGCCACAAATTTACCCAGTTTATGGATGGATTTACATGTTCCTTTATATGGCCAAAAAAACGGCAAAAAATTTATTGATTTGCCACCACCTTTCACCCTTCATCAATTATCTCTCTATGCAGCTTGTAAAGTTGATCTTTTACCAGTTTTTCTGGTGTGAAAGTAATAAACAGCGTAGCACACAGTGTGTGAAGTGAAGGTCATTGTGATACATGGCAGCACAGCACACGTTGCACACAGTGAAATGTGTCCTCTGCATTTAACCCATCACCCTTGGTGAGCAGTGGGCAGAATGTCTAGGACAAAGCTATTCGGTTTCTTGTGAGTTGGAATTCACTGTGATGCAAGGGGCGTCCTGCGGCTCCAAATTTGTCAGGGCCGGCCCTGAATAATATAATAAAATGATAACTTTGTTTTAATAATGAAATGGGTTTAACTAAATGAAAATGTTGCTTTTGTCTCTTCTACTGGGTACTTGTACTATATTGAATTTGTTAAATAGAGAAAAAGAGTTTAAAATACAATTTTCATTGACAAAAATTAGACTAAAATGTCATGAATTTTCGTTGACTAAAACTAGACAAGTCGATTTGAACCGGCAACCTTGCGATTATGAGTCGACTGCTTACCTGCCCCCTTGTCTTGATGCAAAGACTACACTAAAACTAAAATTAAAATCAAGTCGACAAAATGATGGTGATCAATCCCACTGGCATCTTCTTGGATGCACCATCCAGTTTTTTTTCGAAAGTGAAGTGATTGTCACATGTGATACACAGCACACAGTGCACACAGTGAGATTACGGGGCCGCTTCCTTAACCGCTAGGCCACCACTCGTATCTACCTCAAGTTTAAATGATAGCTGGAAATCTAGAGCCAGAACCAACGTTGGCATTCTGCCGTCCAGGCGAGCCCGGTTAGGGGATAAATGTCGTCTGAGAAGTCATGACAAACCCTTCTTGCTGGTCCGACTGCGTATTATTTCTGCAAGTTTTCAGTGACCGAGCTCCTTCTTTAGAGGTCCGGAGCACCACCAATTATTAGGATATCGGTCTGCCCTACGTTCATTCATCACTGTGCGTATCTTTGTCATATCAGATACTGTATGTCTGAAAAAAGTCTGACTTGCAGGGGTTAATTTACGGGGCTCCTTTCTAGAACATTCAGTAACCTTGTATCACCTTGCCTTGGAATGTTCACGTGGGGAGAACATGGACATTCTGAAGCGTTTCAGAACTTCACATGTTCAGAAACTCCCACGTTGTTATGCACATGATACAATTTGCAGGAAAAGTTATGCATGTTACTGACTAATGAAAGAAAAAGCATCGCTCGTCTCCATCCGGAACCTGAAACCTGAAACTGTCCCCAGAAAGTCACCAAAAAAAAAAAAAATGTTCTGTTTGCTGTCCTGATTTCAAAGATTAACCCGCTGATATATTACCCCTGAATGCATAAATACTCACTTTATCAATTTACCTCGGCCTAATCAGCATGGCCGCTGTCTGGAGAAGTAGGGCATGATGTCAGGAGGTAGAATAATAAAACGAGGACATGAATGCACTTTAAAACGTCCCATTGGTTGCGTGGATGTGCGATTATGGTGCATTAAAAGGTGCTACCACCATTTCATGCAATCACACATAAACACTGACATTGTGCGTGCATTGTTTTTTGCATCGTGAAAGCCTAACATGGGCCACTTTTGTCAGCATCTGCTCCTGTCGTCGCTGCATTGTGTTGCGTAGCATGAAGAATGCACAGACCGAGTTGTCGGCGCAGTCATTAGGATGCGGAAAACTGTATTTTTCTCCCCCGGATCCCGGCTGTTAATTGCTGTTATTTGGCGTGGGCCGGATATTGATGACACGGGCCGGGGAGATTGGCAGCCGCATGGATGGTTATTAACCGGCGAGCCGGCCGCGGCCGAGCGCTCGATAGACAGCGGCGCGCAGAGGCCCGAGCCCCCCAGGGAGAAGATCTCCTCTCAGACAAGAGATAATTACCCATCTGAGGGAGTGGTGCGCTCTCGGGCGCTGTCTGTGGGGTTAGAGAGGCAGACTCATGACAGGAGGACACACACACGCACACACACGCACACACACACGCACACAGCTCTGCGAGGGTCTGGACGCTGCAGATGCGCTCAGATCTGACCGTCCGTCAGAAGGGGAGTAATAATAGATACCATAAACAAAGGATTCATCCAACCAAACCCACACACACACACACACAGGTCAGCAGAGCTTAACCTGCACAGAGCACCTGGAGAAGACGGCGAACTATACGGCAAACCATGAATGGAGCCGACCTTCAGACATGCTGCTCTTTTAACATGGACCAAGCTGGAAAATTCATTCAGTTTCATCAAGCAGCGAGTTTCCCTTCGTACACGCCTAACATGTCTTTTTCGACAATCAATTGGGGAAGCAGTGGCCTAGCGGTTAAGGAAGCGGCCCCGTAATCAGAAGGTTGCTGGTTCGAATCCCGATCTGCCAAGGTGCCACTGAGGTGCCACTGAGCAAAGCGCCGTCCCCACACACTGCTCCCCGGCCGCCTGTCATGGCCGCCCACTGTTCACTCAGGGTGATGGTTAAATGCAGAGGACAAATTTCACTGTGTGCACCGTGTGCTGTTCTGCTGTGTATCACAAGTGACAATCACTTCACTTTCAATGGCTGCTAATCCATTAATTCAGACCATCAAATATTGAAAACCAGTCTGTTACCGGTCGGTTCAGGATTTGAACTGGCGACCTCCTGCATCGCAGGCCGGTTCCTCTCTGGAAGGGACCGGGCTCGGCGACCCGCAGGCACGTCTGTCACGCCGTGAACATCAGCTCAGCAACCATGTGACAATTGACACTGCAGCTCCTCTGGCGTCACGGGCGTCACACGAAAACGTCCTCCTGGCCATGAAACGCATTACACAGGGCTGGCAATTATCTCCGACGTTAATGAAGTCTGCGGCACGTCGGCGCCTGGAATTAATAGAAAGTGTCATTTGAAGGCTTGTTTGGGTGCCGCCGAGTCCTCGTGCGACGTACTCGCGAGGCAAACGTAGCATTTTGACGCGAGGAATCAGCAACAAAACCGACTCGGGTGAACGCGGAGCTACACAAAGACCCAGGCAAGGAGGAGTCAGGGGATCCGCACCAAGCCTAGCGTGTAACAGACTCGCCTATGAACCAGAAGACCCAGGTTCAAACCCCGCTGCGAGCTGACGGGGAAGGAAGCGCAGAGGCGGGATGTAATATAAACGAGGATTTACTTATAAACAATAAAGGAAAGCGGCGCGATGGCCGAAAATGGGGAATAAAAAGGGACCCGCAGGCGTGTGGCGATTTCCAGAACTCAAACACAAACAAATACCAGGTCCACACCGAAGGTCAAGTTCACGAAACGGCGTTTGCTAAAATGTCGCCGCTCCAGAGGGGCGGAATCACAGTCTTTTTAAAAGCCGTTCTGATTGGCCCGGCGGTGATGTTTCCAGCTGTAGCCAATCCTAACAACCACCATGTCCTTGAGCAAGACACTTAACCGTGAGTTGCTCCAGGGGGGGACTGTCCCTGTAACTACTGATTGTAAGTCGCTCTGGATAAGGACGTCTGGTAAATGCTGTAAATGTAAATGTAAACTTAACCCTGAGTGTCTCCAGGGGGACTGTCCCTGTAACTACCGATCGTAACGTAGCTCTGGATAAATGCGAAGACGAGATGTGGACACACAGCGGCATGTCCACAGGAGGAATTTAACTTAACTTAACCGGACACTTAACTTAACAGTGGGTGGTAGTAGCCTAGTGGGTAACACACTTGCCTGTGAACCAGAAGACCCAGGTTCAAATCCCACTTACTACCCTTGTGTCCCTGAGCAAGACACTTAACCCCGAGTGTCTCCAGGGGGGGACTGTCCCTGTAACTACTGATTGTAAGTCGCTCTGGATAAGGGCGTCTGGTAAATGCTGTAAATGTAAAGTGTAATTTAGAGACCACCAAAGCATTTTATGATCTTTTAAGAAGGAAGCGGAGATGAAGTGAGCACGACCCGCACCTCTCCGTCCTCCACCTTCACGCTCGCTCAGGCTCCAAGGTCAGCGTGTGAGGTTTCCATTCGCCATGAGAGGCGTGGCGCTGCCTGCTGTATGGCAGGAGCAGGGGCCCCGCCGCTTTTTACCGCTGCCGCGGGATCGATAGGCGCGAACGACGCCGGAGGGCCCTTTATTGTCGGAGGTGAGCCGGAGAGATCATTGTGCGGCCCAAAGGTCAGAGCGTAATTTGTTCGGGGGATCAGCGGCGGGAGCGGTGGCAGCCAGCCAAGGCATACATTGTCTCTCCGAAGCCGCCGAGGGTTTCATGTTTTATTCATTCCACTGAATGCTGCGCTCGCCTCTTCAGGCTTTTTAAATTCAACTTTACTGCTCAAACATTTTGGGGATTTGGCGAAAATTAAACCCGAACTTGTACGTTGGCGCGGTGTGTGGGGCCGGTACTGTAGTCCGTGAGGGACGTCCTGTGGTGTCTGGGGAGGACAAGGTGATGCTTAACTCTGCTCAGAGACTTTTTAAAAACCCAGGAACGCGGGAAAGAGCAGGGACAGAAGGCGAAAATAATACATATACGGCATTTACCAGACGCCCTTATCCAGAGCGACTTACAGTCAGTAGTTACAGGGACAGTCCCCCCCTGGTGACACATCCTGGTGCCCCCTGTGATAGTGATAGTGTGTTTATTCTTGGGGCAGTGGTGGCCTAGCGGCTAAGGAAGCGGCCAGCGTAATCAGAAGGTTGCCGGTTTGAATCCCGATCCGCCAAGGTGCCACTGAGGTGCCACTGAGCAAAGCACCGTCCCCACACACTGCTCCCCGGGCACCTGTCATGGCTGCCCACTGCTCACTCAGGGTGATGGGTTAAATGCAGAGGACAAATTTCACTGTGTGCACCGTGTGCTGTGCTGCTGTGTATCACATGTGACAATCACTTCACTTTAAACTTTAAACTTTAAACTCAGGGTTAAGTGTCCTGCTCAGGGACACAGTGGTAGTAAGTGAGGTTTTAACCTGGGTCTTCTGGTTCACAGGCGAGTGTGTTACTTCCCACAAAACATCACTTTACTTCACCCGGGAAGCACGCACTTCCGGTCTACCGTACCGACCCTGTCCGTGTGTTTCACGTGTTTGTAAATTTGTGTTTTTTTTAATATATACACTTATATAAAAGTTACGTTGCACAACATCAAAAGTAAAAGAACAAGGGAACAAAGTGTTTGTAATGCACACATAATTGTAATTATGCGAGCTCTTCATTAGCGCGGTTAAGCGCGGTGCGAGCGGCGCCTGGACGCGGGAGGACAACATTTCAAGCTGGAGTGAGCAGCACCTGCTTCCTGGCCTTTTGGAGTGCGGGGCAGTGGGGCTTTATTCATCATCCTGTGACAGACTCTCCACCAAGATACCAAATTTAATTATGAAAGTGATAAATAACGTTTTCCCGCTCCGCGTAGATCATCAGCTGCTCGGGGGTCCGCCGCCGCTGAATTATCATCGTGTCAATGAGGCCCTGACGGATGGCCAACCGGGGGCTTTTTACCCTGAAGTATCTGGTCATCATCCGCTAGCCGTACCTTTCCCCGCACAGTAAATAAAAACCGGACATTATTTACACTTAAGTTACAGAAGTGGCTGCTGTTGAGGGATGTGAATAATGTGAGAAATGTGTAAATCACAAATGGGGTTTCATTACTCATTTCCAACCAAAATGCACATTTAGCACTTTTCCCGGCATGAAAGTTTTTAAAAGTGTCGCGCTGGACGACACCATTTTAGTGACCGAAACGTCTGCCGTTTTAAAGGGCCGGCGTCTGTAGCAGCTACCGAAACCCAAGCGTTCAGACTCACCAGCAAATCGATAAAAATAATTAGTCATTTCACGAGGAACCTGTCAAGGCACATTACAGCACGTTGTGTTGCATTGCATTGCACATGCATGTCTTTCATCGCCATGGGTCGCTTCAACCAAATGGCGGTGTAAAAAATCCATTCTATAACTCTAAATAAATCAGTCCTATGATCTATGGTGCTGATGCGGTTATTGGCTTTGCAAACTGGCCTGCATTTATATGTGATGTAACATGTTCAAAGTTACATGAAATGTGTGGCGTCGTGTTCGTTCTACATAAAAATCCTTTTTCAGATTTCATATTTATAAGTAAATCATCCGATCATCTGAAATAACTTCCACCTAGAGGAGTGGTAGCAGCATAGTGTGTAAGATACTCAAATCGTCTGAAGCAGGAGACCACAAACAAGACAGAGGGACTGTCCCTGCACCTACTGACTGTAAGGAACTCTGGAAAAACTTGAATTCCATGAAGTGTGATCGAACAGTTGAAATTAGAAGTCATGTGTGTGTTGCAGCTCAATTTAATTGATCAAGATCCTTGATGGTTGCCTGATTTGCACCATTCCAGCCAAACCAGGACAATTGAAATTCTACCCATTCATTTAGATGCCTGAACAATTGAGCCTAACTTGATACCAAAGTACTTGCCAATCAAATAAATTCTTATGTTCCAGTCCCGGAATACATGATATGAAATTGGAATAAACTGTCAAGTCAGAGAGGGCGTGGTTTTAGCTTGTCAGTAGGCCATGTCCACGTCCCCCCACACTGGTGGCATTTCCTGGCAGAGGGTGCGCGTGACGCCCAGGCCCAACCCCGGCGGAACCTAATTACACTCTTCACGTCCGAAATGATGAAGTATGAAGGGCGATTATCCAACAAGTGCTCTCGGAGGGCCCTTTACAACATTATACATGACGTTTGGGACACGGGGCGGCCTTTTCAGATCAGGCCCCGTTAATGCAAAGATTAAAGAAGGAAGAAGAAGAAACCGAAATTGTGGAGTGACAGCTCCAGCAGCCTAATGAGAAATTTAGCATGAAACCGAGACTGATTATCAGCTGCAAATTAGCCGTAATGCGAGTAATCAGACGCGATGCCGCATGGTCGGGAGGGGAGGGGGGGGGGGGTCGATGCTAAACAGGCGCGCGATCTTCCACATGCTAATTAATAATTACCTGCGGCTCGTTGTCGAACCCGTCCTTCTCCAGGAGGAATGGAGGACCGTTGCTAACAAGTGCTTTTTGGGAAATAAACACGACCCTGTTGGATGACCAGCAGCCAATCAAATTGCGGATCGGGTGCGGAAAAGTCATGATAAGCGGGCATCGAGTGTGCTCCGAGTGTCCGGGGGTTCAATCGGCAACTTCATTTAGAGGAGTAATTAAGGCGGGAAACCGCGTGAATAATGAGCAGGCGGCCTGGGCGCCGCGGAGCCTTATTAAGACGGAACGGCGGGCCGCTTTCGCGCGGGAACAATACCCCGCGTCACCGCGGCACAGTTCTATCAGCGGCCCCGCCATGCTAAAGAGCTCCTCCACCTGCGACGCCAGCGGCCTCGCATTAATAACCGCGCCCGGCCTGACTGAACCGGGCCAATGGAGATTTATTTAATCGCGTAAATAGAGTTGCAGCTAATGAAACGCGTTTCCGTGTTTGTTCGGCTCATTATGCGCCCTTGTGTTTCCTGCATTTTTATTCTCCAGCTTTTCTCCTCCAATTCGGTCATCAGTCTCATTAATTACCGCCGATGGATGATCTCCATGAACCAGATTCTCTTCGGGAAAAGGCCAGCAGTGTGACCCCGTTTTTCCAGTTTGGAGATTTGTGGCCGAACAAAACACCATAAAAACTGCCGGCTTAGCAGAACTCGGACTGGAGTTGACAGCTAGACTCACTCAAATATAAATTCAAACACTTTATCTCTATAACTGGAACCATTAAGGTGGGCGGGGCCAAACTGACATGGGGGTGGAACCGTGGATGGGATTGATGCTGCAGGCTCGAGGTCATCTGAAGGTGATTTGAGACCCACACAAGTCGAGCGGGACACAAGTCGAGCAGATTAAAGATCGGGCTGACGAGTGTCTTTATGGTCTTTGGTGAAGAACGTGTCCGAGGGTGGAGGTGCTTCTGGAAGATAGGGAACAAGGTAATGATGCTGCAGCCCCTGGTCTCAGTCTTAAGGCCATGGTCCACCTGCTGGACCATTTGTTGAAGGTATTACTGTAGGTTAGGGGTGTCCAAACTTTTTTTAATGGTGGCCACATAGAGAAAAATAATTTACATGGTTGGGCCACTCACTAGACCATAGAGGTAACTTGCGGGGGGATTATGAGGGTCAAGACACCCTAAAAATCAGAACCCTTGAATTAATAACTAGATTTTCTTTATTCATTTAATTTGCCTGCAAAATGAAAGCATGTTACTCACCCCCCCGCCGAATACTCGGTATTACTGAGGGATTTCAGCCTTCTTTAAACATGATTTAAAATGTGATAAACTCTCATGCCATAATTTGGATTTAGAGAATTGATGGGAGTGTTGTTGATGTGGAAAAACGCAGAATTGAAGCATTTGGGTGATACAGCACCGGCCAAAAGTTTGGACGCCTTCTCATTCAACGTGTTTTCTTTACTTTCATGACCATTTACGTTGGTAGATTCTCACTGAAGGCATCAAAACTATGAATGAACACATGTGGAGTTATGTTCTTAACAGTCACCGGACCTGAACCCAATCCAGATGGTTTGAGGTGAGCTGGACCAACAAGTTCTAAACACCTCTGGGAACTCCTGTTGGAGAAGCATTTCAGGTGACGACCTCTTGAAGCTCGTCGAGAGAATGCCAAGAGTGTGCAAAGCAGTAATCAGAGCAAAGAAACTAGAATATAAAACATGCTTTCACTTATTTCACCTTTTTTTGTTAAGTACAGAACTCCACATGTGTTCATTCATAGTATTGATGCCTTCAGTGAGAATCTACCAACGTAAATGGTCATGAAGATAAAGAAAACAGGTTGAATGAGAAGGTGTGTCCAGACTTTTGGTCTGTACTGTACATCATGCCGCACACACGGCTCTGTAACACGTCGAGTACAGAAGACAAAGCACTTAACTCCCCAATCCCCATATCCTCCAGCATGGACTTTGGGTCTCCGCAGCGGAAAATTCCCCCGGAGAGGCGGGAGTCGCACCGGGAAGCAGGACTTGCGGCGCACACGTGCGGGCGTGGCCTTGCTCGGTATCGACTGCTGGGAGAAATCAGTTCTGGCGCGGGCTTAGGCACCGGGGATAATAGACTGCATTCGACGAGGCCCTTTATTCTCCACGCAGCAGTCGGAGATAAATGGACATGATGTCTGGGACCTGCCACTGAATCCATTTGATTCTTTTTCTCCTGCCTTCCCTTTCACCGGCACATCCCTCTAATATATCTCGACATCTGGGGAATCTTAGTTGCCGTCATTGTTGTCTGTCACCTTAAAGATACCTTGAGCTGTTTTGTGAGTGCTCCGGAGAAGCTCCTTTTGTCACCTGCGAAAATCTCATAAGGAACAATACCAGGCGCTGCTTCCCACCGACCTCACCGACGCTGTGGCGCAGTCCTCTGTGTGATCACGAGGGTGCGTGTGTGTAAAAACGACGCCAGGACTCATATGGACCCCTGCTTTTAATTATATATATATATACATACATGTATGTATATATACTGTATGTGTGTGTGTGTGCCCTATTTTTAAACCAGGGTTGCCAGATCTCGCACTTTTAAAATAAACCCGATTCCATTCAGACTTCCACCAACCGCGAGAGCGAACGTGTTAATTGAACACGTACAGTGCAGAGCCCCGTTACGCTTTTTATTTTTAGATTCACAAGCAATGAAAAGTCACTGTGGGGGTTGGTTTTGGAAGGGAGGGGGTACACGCACCCCGATGGGTGTGTAAAAAAACAAAAAAAACTATGGCAATTAATCTGATTAATGATTAGCGTATGAGAAGCGAGGCAAAAACAACTGTGCCATTTGTCCACATCTGTAACTGCTTTTGAGCAGAATTCAGATTTTTCAATAAACACGAGTTTTTAAAGGAAGAGAAAATGAGGGGGAGTTGAATACAGGTAACTTTTTTTTTTAAAGTGAGTTTGAAAGCTCGAAACAACCTGGACAAGTTTTGTCCATGGTGGTAGTAGCCTAGCGGGTAACACACTCGCCTATGAACCAGAAGACCCGGGTTCAAACCCCACTTACTACCATCGTGTCCCTGAGCAAGACACTTAACCCTGAGTGTCTCCAGGGGGGGACTGTCCCTGTAACTACTGATTGTAAATGCTGTAAATGTAAATGTACGTTTTCTGAATGATTCCAGCCAATGTGGTCGCGTTTCCTCGTCATCTTGACAAATGAGTTTGAATGAAGGCCAGTGTACTGCGTCGTGACTCCAGAAATGCATGCAAACAGAAGGGAGAACACGCGCATGTGGATTTTCCAAACCGCGCCTGACATTTTCCTGCGTTTGCTCAACATATTAATACTTCTTAGCCAACATTTAGCGTGGAATAAAAGAGATTTGCCGACATGGTGGCTACATGCTTCTGAAACTCGCCCGTTCAGAGAAGAGGGAGGAAAGGCAACAGATTCTGTCACACCGAGACGGCTGCGTGACTAACTGGCTCTGTCGTACGAGCCTCCTCCGACACACGAAGCGATCTGGTCAGGGACCTTAAAGCCTGCCAGCCGCCGGTGACGTGATTTAACGTGACGCGCCATGATTCCCTGCCCCCTACCTGCTTCATCACGACCAGGGGGGCCGTATGTGGAGGAAACAGGAGGGGAGATTAAGGGGCCGACACTTAAGGAGAGAATTAACTGGAGAGCGTGAGAACAGAAATGCCCCGATTCTACACTCACACGCTCAATACGCAACCTGCAACTTTACGAACACGTAAAGATGGCGCAAAGTGGTAACGAGCGTAGTGCAAACCAGAAGAAAAATCTAGATCAATTAGGAAGCGATTAGCTATAAATAATATTAATAGTCAGAAGAGGCCATTCTTCCATCAAGCAGAGTATTTCGTGGACTGGTTGCCTGGCAACATATCAGTAAAAACAACAGCGAATAAAGGGACGCGGCGTGGTGACAATGACACATAACGCGCTGTATAAAACGGGTTACAGTTCACCTGAAGTCAAGTTGTGACTTCATCGTGCGGACTGGAAGTCAGTCTATAACGTGGAGTTCTGGGTGGAATCAGGGTGCTCAAAGTAAAGCACTCGCCTATGAACCAGAAGACCCAGGTTCAAACCCCACTTACTACCATCGTGTCCCTGAGCAAGACACTTAACCCTGAGTGTCTCCAGGGGGGACTGTCCCTGTAAATTGTAAGTCGCTCTGGATAAGGTGTAAATGTAAAAGCATGCAGTTTTATTTTTGCATTGAAGAACTCCGCTCCTTTCTTGGTGTCGTGTGACTGTGCTCGACATTTATTTGTTCTCCTGAAATGCAGAAGAGAAAATGCGATTGCTCTGCGCAGCCGGCGGTAATTCGTCCTGCTTCCTGCGACGTGCTAATTTAGCGCTTTGCTCATTTACAAGCCAGAAGTTTGCGGCGCCCGGGGGGGGTGCATCGGTTTTCTTATGACAGACTAGTATTGATTTTGCGCGAGGCCGTTGTGTGTTTTAATGCTGTCCGCCTACAGCGGTACCAGGAGAAAAATGAGAACTGGGCGGGGCAAGACCAGCTCGGTCAGCTGTGCCTCTGACCCCAGAAAGCAGGACTGATGCCACCACTGTGGCCGAAGAGCACTCCGGGACTCGTTTCATTTGCATCTTAATGTCCTGAGGTGCTAATCCTTGGAGGTAGATGTGGCCAGTGGAGATTTGTTTTTTTCTGCCGAGCCGCCTGTGGTCACCAAATTTCCACAGCGTCCCAGATGAGATAGCGCCGGGGTTGTGTGGAACATGCATAGTTTAATAGGTCTGGTAGAAGCCAGAGAAAACACACACACACACACACACACACCCACGGAAGGAGAGGTGCTCTTGAAGGGGTATTACTGAGACGATGGCTTAGGCTTACAGAGTTAGAGTGAAGGACGAATTTAGTTCCCGATCTGAGAATAAGTGGGAAAGGGATAAAGCTTAGGGGGGAAAATCGCAGACTGCTGCACTTCTGGGCCTGCGGCGGCGGTGGCGGTGATGGTGAAGTGCTGACTGGCTGGACGGAGCGCCAGTCGCACTTATCGACAGATCGACGAGGTCCGTGTGTTCAGTGAAATATTATACAACTCATACACTTTTATTTTAATACACTTCCATCTAACAATGAAAATGTACTTCAAAGCACTGATACAATTACAGATTTTTACCTAAAAATTATCATTTATGATTTGGCAAACTGTAATATTTAAATATATTTAGAGTCTTCAGTATTACATTGGTCCATACCTTTACCTACAACTGTCTACGCAGCCTGACCTTCTTTTCAAAGGTCAAATGTCCCTGTTGTCACCATTCATAGTTTATTTGCTGTGAAGTCAGCTTAATAATCAAGCATGGCATACGCCTACGACGTAAATCTGACGTGACATTTCTGCCTTTATTTTTTGGTGTATTTTTAAGCAAGTAATCTGATCAAAATTGTTGCTCCAGTTGAACAAGCGAGTTGGAACGTGCATTATTATTGTTCTACACCGCGTTCCAGGGATTTCACGTGACTGCAGATGTACAAGCCTCTCTGCAATGCATGCTGGTCCACGTCAGCGCTTACCAAAGTGGAAGATTGCTCCCCCTAGGGGAGGCACCGAGCGAATTAGCATCCTATTTTATCTCGCCACCCTGGCAGAAGTGAACATTTGGTACACGACTTTTGATTAAAGCGATGTGAAACGTTTCCATCGAAGCGGCAGGTCGTACAGTAAGAGCGGGCTCTCGCGCCCATTGCCGATGTGCTCCGGCCAAGTGTGACACGGCAGTCTGGCCCCATCATCACTATCGCTGGGATGTGCTCCAAAAAAAAAATTAAACTGCCAGAGATCCCCTAACAGCTTCAGAATGGAAAGGCACACAGACAAAAAAAAGTGTTAAAATAAGTACAGTCTTGCGTAAATCATTCCAAGTCTAATTAAACAGTGTGAAATAATATTCACTGGGTATGAATAATAGAATAATAGAGCCGATTTTCTCTGAAAAAAAGAGCAGACTCCCAGACTTTGCTGAGTTTCATTACATTACATCTCTATTAAGATCTGTACACGCATGCATAATGAACAGCGATACGGAAAGAGTTAATAAACAGCTGGCATCTGTTTAAAGTCATATGGATTTGGCCCAGAGAAGGTCGATCGGGAGCTCCATTATGAAGGTGGTTTAAGAACTGAAATGTTAGCGTTCTGTTAAAAAGCAGGGGCGGGGCATTATTATGTTACACGTTGCTAATACTGTAACCTGTATCATCACTATATGACTTTTTCACCGCGGGCGCGGCCATGTCCTGATTTAAATGGAGATGCTCCCCTGCTGTCCTTTTGGCCCCAGGGTGGCTAGTTTGTTACGTAATAATCTATTTAATCACAATTATCACTATTGATCCAACCTTTAAAAAGTGTAGAGGGCCTTGGGTGCTGAGAGCCTTTTTTTGTCATTTATTTCTCCCCCCTCCCTTTCTTTCCAACTGTGGTTATTCCCTGAAGGGCCGGGACGCTTGTTGGGAGATAACAAATGATATAAATGGACTCTCCGGAGGTGGAGGATGACAGATGGCTTTTGGGGAGGTGGGGTTGGGGTGGAGGGGTCACGTTGTCTTGCTCTGCCAGCCTGGTGCCTAAAATGTTCAAATTGAGCCACATTTTTTAATTTTTGGGCGGAGGCATGGCTTATCAACATTCACAGTATTAACAGTGTGCTTCATGTGGGAGGAGCATTTCAATAAATTATATTTTGTATTAAAAATTTAACTGTATATCATGAAGTGACAAATAATAAATATCCTGAAAGCTGCAAATGGGGATAAAAAAATTAATGAACTGGGCCCAGTTCATTATGGATTTAAAGAATATGAAAGGGTAATGATGCAGGCAACTACAGATCAACTAGCTTATTTATGATGTACAAACACAAAACACCAAAAAATAGGAGCATCGGGAGACTCAAGCAAAATGGACATTTATGCACATTCAAAAAATGCTACATAAATTTCATATCATGATTCCAGCATAATTTTAAATAAACGTTGAGCAATAAAAATTAATTACTACTACTAATAACAGATAGATTTCTTTCAGACTATCTATCTATCTATCTATCTATCTGTTATTCGATTAAGCAGTAATTATTTTTATTGCTCAGCATGTATGTGAAATTACACTGGAAGCATGATGTGAATTGTTTTTACAGTGTAGATAGATAGATAGCAATTCATGTTCTGTTTAATTGAATTAGCTGATTTTATTACTGCTTATGTATTCAGTTGCATGACTCCAATTGGACTTTCTCTGTTTCCCATAGCAGGTCATCCTAAATCTGCCTCCTAAAAAGCCTGGGACCCTATTAGCACAGAGTAACCGCCTTGCTATTTTATACTCGGGGGTTTATGGGGCTTCCAATGTCACTGCATCAAAGAGGGTTTTGTCTGGGCATGAATCTCTCACTGCCCCGGAACCTTCCACCCTATTATTGGGTAGAGTGCCTGTCCTCGGCTATTTGTATCGGTTTCGGACTCGCGCCATTACCCCATCTCTGCAAAAACCTCTTTACCTTCCATCTTGCCGTCCAGGCTGCTTGGCGTTCCTTGCTTGGCTTCCTTTTCTCATTTTATTGCTCCTTTTAACAAATTATTTTGAAATGTATAGCATGGTTTGCTATACATTTGGTATACTTGCTATACATCTCATGGTTTGAGAACAAGGATGGAAATTAAATCTAGAAATTAGAATGTATAGCTGAGTTACACAGAAGAAATCAGGTAATTTTGCAGTCTCTGGATGGGACGTAGGTAATAAAGCAGTAAATATGTATGGACACATAGTGGGCTTCAGTCATCTTGCATGAAACAGACAATGTACTTATTCTCTATTAATAATGGACTACAATGTATTAATAATGTGCCATATTTGTTCTGACAGTTGCTTTGGAAATCCCTCAAGCCCTGCACATTTGTTCTGGAATCTCAAGGATAATGGAAAATTGATTTTTAAATCTTTTTCTATCTGTTTAAATATGATTAACAGCCCTAACCACACCACATGTCACATTAATCCCAATGTACCCAGTAAAAATGTGTCCAGAAATTGACCAGATAAATAAGTGCAAGGCCCCGCATATGACAAGGAAGAAGTGCTGGACTTTAACGGACACCCATCATGGCCCATTAAGCGTGTCAGGTGGAGGCGGAGCTTCAGGGTTCGCCTCGCCCTGCAATGAGTTCTGATTGAGTTCTAGACACCACTCAGACACCCCCCTCCCAGTCCTCCCAGAACTCATCTCTCCTGCGTACTGGGACTGGGGCCGGTGAATAATGAAAATGAATAGCACGTTAGCCTGTTGTAAGCAACGCCGGCACATTCCATTACCCCAGGTTAAATCCAGGAGTGGCACTGGGTCGGCTGCACTCAACTTAATGTAGCCTGATGGCCCGTTACCCAGCATTCCCTCTCTACTCGGCTGCTAAGGGCACTTGAATTAATTACTCCGCTCCCAGGATACTGTAATGTGATGAAAGGCCAGTCATAATAGGGGCTAGTGGCTAAAAGTGCATGTGCTAAAGTGTTAGATGGGCGTGTCTTAAGACCCTGGAGCACCCAATAACAATTGCACTTTTACAAAAAAAACACACTATGATGCTAAAGATGTGAAGCGGGGTGGTAGTAGCCTAGTGGGTAACACACTCGCCTATGAACCAGAAGACCCAGGTTCAAATCCCACTTACTACCATTGTGTCCCTGAGCAAGACACTTAACCCTAAGTTGCTCCAGGGGGACTGTCCCCTGAAACTACTGATTGTAAGTCGCTCTGGATAAGGGCGTCTGATAAATGGCGTAAATGTCACAAGATGTGAAGCAATAAGAATCAGTAAATGCAGATATTGCATGTACATTTGTTTGTTGTGGATGCTATTAGCCTAAAAAGTCATTTTTGAATGTACTATATGTAGTACAGTAATATATAAGTATATAATATATAAGTATAAACTACATATACTTTAAACTATTTAAACTATTTACTTGTTCTTAATACATTTTTATGTCTGCACCAGACTAGTCTAGCAGAGAGCACCCAGAACTTAACTTTTTCATCCACCCATTCACAACTATAGGTTTCATATTACAGACTTCATAAATGGGTGATCTAAAATCCAATACGTATCGGAAGAGAGATTGCAGGTGAGTGCCGCACCCGACAGCTTCGCCCCAGATCCATAACTTTCTTCAAGAACCATGGGGCCCATTCATTGTCGAGTCTGTTCAAACGATGGTCTGTCAGCCCAGTCGGGAGTCCCGCTACTGTTTATTTTCAAATCGATACTCAATTACGATCAGGAAGATCCTCTCCATCGTCCATTTCTGAGATGAAATTATGGACAGGGGCAGTAACACTTAGTCAAGCCGAGGCAGCGAGCGTCCATTGGCCAATATTTTATGGAGCCCGGTTACCCCCCCCCTTCGCCTCTTTAATTAATCTCCTTCTGATAGGGGCCTTTCAGGACACGACTGATGACCGGCGAAAACAATTTTCCTGCTAAGAGCCTTTTAATTTTAACTTGGGAGCGAGCTCATTGACTGCAACTCGCAACAACTCATCAATGCTGGTTTTTAATGCGACCCCCTCTTTTGTTATGGAGAAGAATGGTGAGGCGACGGGCCTTTCTGGCCCTCCTCATAACTCAAACCATTGATTCGGTAAATGCCAGTCGTTTGCCACCGATAACGGCGCTGTCAATAGGGACGGCGGGGTGTGTGTAAATGGCCCCATTAGCAGGTATTTTTACTCAATCCCACACCAAGATGGCAGGCGAGGTGGGAAAAACGCAGAACGCATTTTTATTTAAAGCCAAACGTCCCCGTGTGGCCTGTGAAGCAGGTCTGGTGGACCGGCCTTCGTCCAAAATATCCCGGTGCTCCGAACCAGACAGCACATCACTCAGGAAAACAGGGAATGACAGGAAAGCCTCAGCGGTGAAATAAGTAGGCTAGATGCCACCATGGGCAAAAGACGACCTGAGATAAACAACGTCGGAGAATTTCTTTATTTATCTTGTAAATCCCTCGCTGACCCCGGGACACGGACCGATACGCACCGGCGGCGTTCTGTCACTTTGCCGCACCTCGGAAAACCCTTTGTCTCAACCCCAGGAATGCATGGAAGAGTTGTCTGCTTGGGGACTGGAGAGACTTTGGCCCTAACCTAAGCCAGATACGATAGCCGATGGTGATTTCTTGAGCGTTGGTCGTGTATTTTGTATTAAAATGAGAACATTTGTTGTAGTTTTGCCGCTGTGCCCTTGACACCAAAGAGGAGCAGAATAAGAAAAAAGGTCGTGGCCAAGCCCAGCTGGACGCTAACCCGTTTAATAAGCGCCCTCTCAGAGACCTGCAGATCACATTGTACGGTTACACTTATAATATTTTCTCAATTAAATTCTCAGTCGGCGAACGTTCCACTTATAATGAATCCAGAAGTCGTAATGGGCGCATTTCAAACAAACCAACCAAAAAAACAACCACACACTAAAATCGATAGCTCATCACGGAACCCGCTCACTGGAGCTTTTACATTTATTATGTGTGCATGTGTGGGGATAAACAGGAGAAAAAGCGATGCCTTGATGAGCCTGTGTTAACGCGCCTGCCCGTCATCTTCATTCCTCGGCGAAAATACGAGAAACCGGAGCGGAGGGAGAGTGGAAGGATCTCCAATCAGCCCCTCATTAGGACACGTGTAGACAGGCTCCTCCGACAAATACAATTACGGCACGGAGACAACGGGAAAGGAGGCCCGGCGCGCTGCGGGTGGAACGGCGGGGAGAGGAGGGACACCAAGGCAGATGTCTATTCAATTTGGCGGCGTTAATTGTATTTAGCGAGCTTTGTGCGTGCCTCAAGTGTGCCCGAGATTAAATCTTTGCCCTCATAAAACAATGAGACGGGAGTCAATCGGAGAATTCACACAGGACCACACCAGGCTCTCTCTCTCTCTCTCTCTGTGTGTGTAAGTGTGTGTGTGTGGGTGTGTGTGGAACGCTGAATGGAGGGATGTGCCGATAAGCTCAGATGCGGAACGCAGAGAGTCTCTGCGGCGAGGCAAGGTCAGGTGAACGGCGCCGGGCGAAGGGTCCGTGTCGAAACGCATTATCGAGTTAGGCCCGCTGACTGACGCGAGTGGACTGGACCAGTCAGCTGTCGGAAAAATCATTAGGAGGCCGCGGACGTGCAGGGGAACGTTCGCTGCCAGCCTCCTCTATTCTCTCTTATCAGGAAGTAGCATTAGGCTCCAGTGCTGAAACACTAATGGCGTGGTCCTGTGGCATGACCGTGCCCCGCCCTCCACCCTCTCACGTCAGTCTTCCACACATCTGCATGCGATCAGCTGTACTTCCGGAGACGTAACATCTAAATCTATATACCTGTTATATCTACTAAAACCCTGCTGCTAACTGGCTACGAAGTTGGAAATGACTGGTCAGCAAACACAACCTTCTGGTCTGTAGTACCGATCCTTTCAGTATGATTTGCTTGCTTGTACATTTGTTTCGGTGACCGGTAAAAGTGTTTCGCATGTTGTAAATTACCATAAATTGGGGCAGTGGTGGCCTAGCGGATAAGGAAGCGGCCCCGTAATCAGAAGGTCGCCGGTTCGAATCCCGATCCACCAAGGTGCCACTGAGGTGCCACTGAGCAAAGCACCGTCCCCACACAGTGCTCCCCGGGCGCCTGTCATGGTGCCCACTGCTCACTCAGGGTGATGGTTAAATACAGAGGACGCATTTCGCTGTTTGCACCATGTGCTGCGCTGCTGTGTATCACAATGTGTCATGGCCAACGCGCCTCCAGCCCTCTAGAGGGCGCCTCACCAGCCTGGGAGACGACGACCCGGAAGAGGAAATGAAAGCGGGCGTGGCAAGTATAAAAGTGAGGTAACCCCAAGGAGACACGCCCGCTCTTTGTATGAATTTACTCGCCAGAGACGCTAGCTCTCTCACCCACGCCCAAGATAATTGTACCTTCCTGAAATACGACCGTCGCCTGCCCACGACTTCGAGAATTGCCTGATCCCCTGGAAACCACGAAAGAACCCCGGCCGGAACTTCCTGACTCCAACCTCTTCCTGCCCCTGACCTTGAACCTACCTGACCCATCGGTTAAGACGGGATTCCATGCTCCCCTACCTTCCTGCCGCCCAAGACCTACTCCCGTCCTGTCCAAGATCCCGGACCATCCTGAAACCCGCCGTCTTCCGGTTCTCCTCCGCCCCGGTCCTTCCCAAAGATCCCGAACTGACTCCCCGCTGCGTGGCAGCGCGTCCATTGCGTCCTCATTCCTCGCGGGCCAGGCGCCTCCGGTCCTCCTGCCCCGCTCGCCCAGCGTCCTCTACCGGTACGACGGCTTATGCCCACGCCTATAGTATGTCTGCAAGTGCGTCATCGAATTCCCCCTGTGACACAATGACAATCACTTCACTTTCACTAACTTTTTGGGCCTGATTACAGGTTTAATATGTACAGAAATTTCAAATGAACTGCATGTTCAATGAGGATTTATGCACCAGTGATGAACTCATGAAGTGTTTTCCATCTGGGGGGCGGGGGGGGGGGTATATTTACACATTAAATACCTAATTATTCATTTACATTGTACAAGTTAACGTGAAGCCCTTTGGGTTTCGATCTATTTATTTACCGTGGTATATTATGACGTCTGGCATTTTCAGCATTTGCCTGTCCTTCCATATTATGCAGATCAGAAATCAGTAATCACAAACGTAATCAGGCCAAATCAGATTGTCCTTGAATTAATTACAAAATATAATTAGCCAGAAATACAGCTAATGATAAGGGTGAAATGGCTTCTGCATTCCAGTCACTTCCATCCCAATCAAGACCTTTATATTACACAGTAATTATGTGATGGGACGTGATAAGTGTATCAAACCGGAGTCACTGGAATATTCCACCGGTTGTGGCTTTTAATCAGCCCTGACAGATATCAAACTGGGATTCTATTATTTTATTTTTTTTCTAAACGCACACAGGCCTTGAAAATCCAGGCAGCAACACCAAAACGTGAATTAGAATTAAACTGAAATGGAAGATGTTACCCTTAGCTGCGGCAAAACCTACAAAACCTCACATGTACGTTGTGCAAATGAAGCTCGAATGACAAGGGGCATCCGGCTGCAATCCTTGTTTAACCAAATCACCGCCAGCGAATTCCAGCATTTTCCATTTTTCCTTTTCTCATTTTCTCACGTTGGAAGCATTGAACACACGCGCTTCTGTGCAAGATGATGCATATGGGGCTGTATTGAATAATGTGGTTTTATTATTTGCTGTTATTATTATTATTAGTGCATCCCCTAAATGTCACTCAGTATCTCTCGCCAATCAAATCAGTGGGGAAGCGGGTTCCGCCAGGCTATTCTGATTAAGGGCTTTATTAGCATATGTAAACTGCATACTTTTGAAGTGAAATAGCATTTAATGGCTTATTTGAAGTGTGCGATTTGCAAAAGAAATGAAACATCCCTTTGAAGGGGGAAATGCCATATTCCAATCAAACATTTACTGTTCGGTAGGTTAATGAATGCCATTAGCCTGGCGAGAATAAATTTAGACTTGTGCATTGCCGAGATGCATAAATTAGATAAAGCCCCCCATGTTCCTCTCCGAGCGGACTCAGCATATGACAGGGGTGTAATTATGCAACCATTAAAGTACCTGCTGCATGGAGACAATTTCATGAACTTGAAGAACAAAAAAGACGAATGAAGGGTACATATTATTAAAAGCATATCATTTTTTAAAATAAACATCTGTTATTCACCGTTCGCCTGCGTTTAAATTTGAAGTATCAGGACCACTTTGCTGCGGAAAGATCTGGAAGAGCCTCAACATCGCCATGAAACTCCTCGAGTTTAACCTGGTGTTTATTTGTCTAATTGAGGAGACAGTCCAAACCATTTGTTTCCTCAAAAATGTAAAGATGATTTTTACCCAGTTTTATTAGGTTCATTTTATGCTGCTAATTAGTTATTCATTAAATTGTCCTTTTTTTATTCCTAATGGCTCATCAGTCCTGAAACTGTCCTTGCCGCCTCTAATAAGTTCTGACATAGGCACTTTCTCTACTTCATTACTTCTTTCAAATGATCGCTTGTGTCCTAATTGGTTGATGCTTGAAATATCGCCCAGTGAACGGGTTGACCTTGGGGAAAGTTTAGAGATGATAAATCATGTTAGTGTCTTAAAAATGGCCAGAAGAATTGTGTCCAAGGGTTGCTCCTTGTTGGTGTTTCTTGTTGCAGTGAGTGTCCCAACCTGTCCCCACATAGTCCAGAGTTACTGAATTATAATAATCATATAAGAAAGTGACTTTCTAGAAATTGTAAAGCAGTCGAAAAAGTATGCAAAGGCGCCTGCAGAGTCTCAGGTGGAGGACAGTGAAGATTCACAAGGACAATAGATGTAGGCCTCGGATCTCTAGACCATGTGTCATGATCCGGTCCGGAAGGGGTTGCTCCGGTCCGGAGTTTCACGTTTGTCATGTGTAATGCTTCCTAATGGTGTTCACCTGTGTCTGATGTATAAAGCTGCCCAGTTCGTGTCTGTTCACCATCGGATCTTTGCTGTGTTACATGTTCACACGTTACCAGATGTCTCCCCTGTCCTGTTCTTCACCCATTAAACCCCTGTATAGTGACGTTGTGCGAATGCATCAAGTTTCGTCATCGTCTCAGTTCACCTGCCTCGACACCATGCTTAGTTCTTCAGTCCCCACAGTGGGGTCATCTTCAGCAAAAATCCAGTACCTGTTACTGATTGTCACAAGTAATGGAACAATAGAGCAAAGACATGCAAGCCATGGCAGTGCAGCCATATTGGCCTTCTCCAGGACACAAAATCATAGGAACTTCCACCCTCCGGTTAAGGATAAGTGACACCAACCAACAAGTCATAAATGGAGAGACCAAGACAAACAATCTATTGATGAAAAATATGCGTTTTTAATCATTACATTATTTGAAAGGATATACTTCACATATGGACCTGCTTGTTTGGTTTTGTGTTAAAAAGTTAAGTTAAAAAGTCTGGATGTCTTATTTATTGGCAATTATGTGACCTTCTGTCTACATGCAGCAGAACAGCTAATTGATAAAGAAGCTGGCTGGTGTTTTTATTACAGATTCTTAGTTGTTGCAGCTTTACAATGTGCAAATACAACTATTCCGATTAGGAAACGCTCTTAATTGGTGCGAAACGCTTTTAATTGGTACCGTAAGGAGGCGGGATTGGTGTTTTTGCCACCGTCTCTTTGTGAAAATGTTCATTCAGGATGCTGTTCAATTAGCATCGAGAGAACAGATGGCAGAGACCCCATCCTCCTTCTTCACCAGCACTTGTACTTTTCCGTTCCAATTTGACTTGAGTTTGCACTGAACACGTGCCTCGCAGCTTTCCAAGAGGAATATTTACAATTAAGAGGAAGTGGCTGAGGTGGCGTGACTTTAATTCAACTTTAATGCTCACCATGAAGAACATCAGAAATTTTGCGACATCAAGAGGTCCTGGAAATCCAAAGCTTGCACTATAATTTCCAGAGCTATTGGGAAGATCAGAGATAGGCATGCCACCAAGGGCCGGGTCTCGGACTTTCTGATGCTCCAGAGCATTACAGTACGGAGACCGTAACAAGCAAACGCCAGTGGATTCATTAACAAACACCTACCAGTGACGGACTGACTAATAACCGTACGTAAATGTCACTGGGGGCGATGGTATTTCGGATAAGATCCGGGGGAATCAGGGTCTCGGAGCGCCGGAGTGACTCATCCTCCTCTTCCTCGTCCATGTACCTGATCTGAGTTTCCTGAGCGAACTGTGAGTTGAACTCGCTTCACTGAATCTGCTCGTGGATACATTACAAAATATTGAAATGTTCGAGCCCATGTCAATCAAATGCTTTTCCAAAATTTTCCCGAATTTCTCCGAACTGATCGTGTTCATTACGGGTTAAGCAGCTACAGTAATGTATATAATATATATAGACTAAATAATACTGTAATATGTGTACATACAAAGATAAACACACAAAGGCATGCATTCATAAACAGATGGCAGAAAGGAGATAACTGAGACTCGCGTGTAATAAAAGGTTGTGCGTTTATGTGGCTTTGATGTTAGACACACATTCAGTAAGAAGACTAACGAGGATCTTAATCCATTTCCCTTCACCCCCTAGTCCCTCATTACATCGCCCCAGAAACCGCAGAGGTACAGTGCACGTCCCATCTTCATCTGGAGAAAAAACGTGCCTCATTAGAACATAATATTATCTCCAGACGTGAAGGCGCGTGCAAAAATACTTCTTTTAAAAAGCTAAAATTGAACAGGGTTCAGTTTTTGCTAATCACAAATATGTACTTTATTCTTCATTTTCAATGAAATCATGAAGATTTCCATGGTTTTAATACGTCTGCAGAAAAAGGGTGGTTATACAGAAAAAGGAATGTGCTGCAAACTCTATAGAAAGAATACTGCGAGAGACTTGAGAAGCTCCAGCAGGGTGAATTCCAGAATGAAAAAAAAAATTCATTTCTTTTCCAATAACATGTGAAATATGGCCGTGCAGAGCGTCCACTCAACCAGACGGGTTTTTAGTGCACTGCTGAGGTCTGGCCGACAGGACAGTGGTCCTGTCCTCCCAGAAACAAGGGATGTGCGTGTACTCTATATACTCTATATATTATATAAGAAGGTTAACATTTCATATTTTGAATATTCATTTTATTAAATCTACCACGCTGAACATCTGTCAAGTCTATGATGATCTACAGCCAATGAGAGTGCGGGACACCGAATGATGGCACTCATGTTGCTTTTTGTATTGTCACGACCCACCACCTTTAACCCTTACCCCTAATTCCATGCGAGATCTGGTGAAATAAAGGCATTGTTTATGTCATTCAGCTATTTTTTTGTACTCTTTCCATTTCACGTAAAGAGACTTTGCGTACCTTAAAAAGTGCCCTATAAATAAAACGTATTATTCTTATTGTCGTGATGCACAGCAAGCGGTGCAAAAATCCGGCATCACCCTTGGCGTGCAGCGGCAGTCATGAAAGGCGCCCGGGCAGCAGTGTGAGGGGACGGTGCCTTCATCAAGGGTGGAAGCTCACCAGTTTGGGATTCGAACCCTCAACCCTTCGGTTACGAGTCCGCTCCCTTACCCGCTAGACCACCACCTGCATGTCCAACTCCCCACTCCCAGCATTCATTAGTCGCGAAGTTAACCTCGCAGCGCGTCCGGCGTCCGCCTCTGTGCTGCGTTAATAACAGGTACTCGCCACGTTGGCTGAGCAGAATAATCGCATCGTCCCTGCTGAAGAGGCGCGGTGGCCTGCTGCTTTAATTGAACCCTTTCGCACCTTCCTTCCCAGCTCCGGCACGCTGGCTAACCACAGGTTGTCTGCATCCAGATGCCTATCGCGTGAATATTTTCTAATGTTAATTACAAGCTTGGAGAGGACAAGTGGAAATCCGTCTTCAATGTGGGTAATGAAGTAAGTTAAATGTGCCATTATGTAAGCTAGCTGAGATGTGAATATCCATCAACTGGGCCTATTTTTGGTCTTTATTAGCACCGCGTAAACCACGGACTGAGAGGCTTTGAAGGCGGGTTATTTTTAACCCGTTTTCTTTCCTTTAATTTGATTTAAAAAAAATCCATGTAAGTTTAAAAAAATGTGGAAAAGAGATTTTTTTTAAATGTGAATTGTATACACGTATTATGTAATAATGGAACGTAGCATGTGACCAAATACATGGAATGTTGTTATTTCTGCCTTTCAGAGGCAAATCTTCATAAACCGGTGATTGATTTGTGTCTGTGAAATAAATTTAAGACACAATAAACTCAACAGCAATAAAAAGATTCGTACGCTACATCAGAAATTTACATGAACCAGGTCACTCATTTCTAACAATAAGTAACGACGGCAGCTTTCATCCGGAGCGTTCCGTCTCCGGTTCTGGCCCTGAATCCCATTATCAACAGCGGCGTCTCTCGTGTGCCAAATTTGATCCTGTTAGCGTTTTTTTCACGGCAGGCAGAATTTGGCGAAATGAACGTTATCGTTTCGCTTATTAAACGCGATCCTCCTTCGAAACGGTGAACACGCTTGATGGATGGGAAGCCGAGGCTGATTACTGGCCGCGGTGAGGCCTGCCTGCTCGCCATCGTTCTTCATACAGAAAACACTGCTCACTTGATCGGTAGATCAGGCCGTGTTTATCCGTGTTTTTATTTTTTGGATCCCACCACCCGATTTAACTCGTTGGTTTTGGCCTTGTGTACCCAGGTGTATAATATGTGCACCGTGTCAGTGAGACCTGTGTGCTAGAGGAACCTTCCAGAACCCAGAACCCCTGGCTCTGGCGTGGTTTTTAGATGGGTGCGTGTAACCAGGTCGCTGCTCAGCTGAGCCTGAACGCCTGTCGGCAGCGGCGTTCTGCTGAGCCAGCAGATAACATTAGCACGGCTCTCTCTCTCCCTGTCTCCCCCGCTCGCTTTCTCCATCTCAGCGGGGATGAGTGATGAAACAACGCCGTAAGGTTACCGTCCAGGGTCACCACGTCCCCCCACGCAGACGCAGTAGACATGCCTCGCATCTGTACTGCACGGCGTTACGAAACGTGTAAAAACCCCGGAGAAGAGGGTAGAAGACCTAACAAACCACATCTCCCACGTCTGCCAGCACTCGTCACGTCGGACCATCGCATCGGAGCCATCACAACACGTCTACGGGACACGTCTGCTGCCGTCACGTCGGATGACGCTGCGGCACTGATCACCACGGGCACCGTCCTCCGGAAACCATGATGCGTCGCGGCCGGCCGTGACTGAGAGGGGGTGGGGCCGCGGGGTCGAGGGTTACAGCCGCAGGGGCTACAGCTGCATATTGCGCTGCCCTCCCAGGTCGCCCTTTCATTGTTTTCCAATTAATCTCAGCCACTTTGTGACGAGGTGACACTGACGGATAGCGAGGTCTTTGTTCGGGTTCAAAGAGGCTCCGGAGCTCGGATAAGTGCTTACTTGGGTGGTTTTTTTTTTTTTTTTGGTCAAACCATGTTCTGCCCGGGTGCTGAATGCCATCGAGGCAGGTTTAACTGCTGATGTATTCAAAGCTCACAGACACGCGAGATAAGACATTTTAACAACAAGAACAACAAAAAAACTTGACTCTGCAAAGAGCCATCGTTGTGTAGCAGAAGTAGAACACAAAGGTTGCTCTCACTGCGCCTAAGCCCTGATGAAAATGAAACATGTGTATCAGTATTTGTATGAAGCCATTACACGTTATTCAACCCCATTAAAGTCATTATTATAATATGTGGTTTGTTTTGGTCTTAGGGCGCTTTTACCCCTTTTAGTTACACCCTTAGTTCATTTGTTTTGAATTTTGAACCTTAGTTCATTTGCTTTGGTCCGAATCAGTCGGTGAGCGTTGAACCTTAGTTTTCAGTCGGTGAGTGTTGAATCTTAGTTTGTTTGCTTTGGTCCGAATCAGTCAGTGAGCGTTGAATTTTAGTTTGTTTGCTTTGGACAGAATCAGTCGGTGAGTGTTGTATCTTTGTATTTGTATTGGTCCGAATCAGTCGGTGAGTGTTGAACCTTAGTTTTCAATCAGTGAGCGTTGAATCTTAGTTTGTTTGCTTTGGTCCGAATCATTCGGTGATCGTTGAATCTTAGTTCATTTGCTTTGGACAGAATCAGTTGGTGAGTGTTGTATCTTTGTATTTGTCCGAATCAGTCGGTGAGTGTTGAATCTTAGTTTGTTTGCTTTGGTCCGAATCAGTCGGTGAGCGTTGAACCTTAGTTTGTTTGCTTTGGTCCGAATCAGTCGGTGAGCGTTGAATCTTAGTTTGTTTTCTTTGGTCCGAATCAGTCGGTGAGCATTGAACCTTAGTTTTCAGTCAGTGAGCATTGAATCTTAGTTTGTTTGCTTTGGTTCGAATCAGTCGGTGAGCGTTGAATCTTAGTTTGTTTGCTTTGGACAGAATCAGTCGGTGAGCGTTGAATCTAAAGTCGTTTGCTTTGGTCCGAATCAGTCGGTGAGCATTGAATCTTAGTTTGTTTGCTTTGTTCCGAATCAGTTGGTGAGCGTTGAATCTTAGTTTGTTTGCTTTGGTCCGAATCAGTCGGTGAGCATTGAATCTTAGTTTGTTTGCTTTGTTCCGAATCAGTTGGTGAGCGTTGAATCTTAGTTTGTTTGCTTTGGTCCGAATCAGTCGGTGAGCATTGAATCTTAGGTCGTTTGCTTTGGTCCGAATCAGCCGGTGAGCATTGAATCTTAGTTTGTTTGCTTTGGTCCGAATCAGTCGGTGAGCATTGAATCTTAGTTTGTTTGCTTTGTTCCGAATCAGTTGGTGAGCATTGAATCTTAGGTCGTTTGCTTTGGTCCGAATCAGTCGGTGAGCATTGAATCTTAGTTTGTTTGCTTTGGTCCGAATCAGTTGGTGAGCGTTGAATCTTAGTTTGTTTGCTTTGGTCCGAATCAGTCGGTGAGCATTGAATCTTAGGTCGTTTGCTTTGGTCCGAATCAGCCGGTGAGCATTGAATCTTAGTTTGTTTGCTTTGGTCCGAATCAGTCGGTGAGCATTGAATCTTAGTTTGTTTGCTTTGTTCCGAATCAGTTGGTGAGCGTTGAATCTTAGTTTGTTTGCTTTGGTCCGAATCAGTCGGTGAGCATTGAATCTTAGGTCGTTTGCTTTGGTCCGAATCAGCCTGATCAGACTGATCAGCCGGTGAGCATTGAATCTTAGTTTGTTTGCTTTGGTCCGAATCAGTCGGTGAGCATTGAATCTTAGTTTGTTTGCTTTGTTCCGAATCAGTTGGTGAGCGTTGAATCTTAGTTTGTTTGCTTTGGTCCGAATCAGTCGGTGAGCATTGAATCTTAGGTCGTTTGCTTTGGTCCGAATCAGCCGGTGAGCATTGAATCTTAGTTTGTTTGCTTTGGTCCGAATCAGTCGGTGAGCATTGAATCTTAGTTTGTTTGCTTTGTTCCGAATCAGTCGGTGAGCGTTGAATCTTAGTTTGTTTGCTTTGGTCCAAATCAGTTGGTGAGCGTTGAATCTTAGGTCGTTTGCTTTGGTCCGAATCAGTCGGTGAGCGCTGAACCTTAGTTTTCAGTTGGTGAGCGTTGAATCTTAGTTTGTTTGCTTTGGTCCGAATCAGTTGGTGAGCGTTGAATCTTAGTTTGTTTGCTTTGGTCCGAATCAGTTGGTGAGCGTTGAATCTTAGGTCGTTTGCTTTGTTCTGAATCAGTTGGTGAGCGTTGAATCTTAGTTTGTTTGCTTTGGTCCGAATCAGTCGGTGAGCGCTGAACCTTAGTTTTCAGTTGGTGAGCGTTGAATCTTAGTTTGTTCGATTCCAGTGCACTAAAGCTTGTAGGTGTGAAAGCGCCCTTAATGATCGCTTTACAGTGTGAATCGTAACAAAATCTGACAACAGCAGAACCCGGACTGGATTATTGGGCCGTAGTTGACCTGACCTCATCTGATAAAATACATTTAGATAAACTTTACTTATGGCATCATTTAGTAGGCTGAAAGAGCTCATAAATTCTTGCTTGAACTTTCCAATCGAACTGACCAGAATGTAATTTGTCAAAATTACTTTTTGCATGGATAACAGACATTGTAATAATGCCCGTTAACTCATGCAAACAAACTCCATTTTATGAACAAATTCATCACAATTACAGATTGATCTCAGCCTTAAGGGGCAATAAAATAACCTCCTCCAAAGGTCACGCCAGTCAGACAGATTAATTTTTTCTCCTCAGTTCTCCTCCATTGCCTGCCTCATCAATGCTACTTTGGCAATTGATGTTGGTGTCCACCACCGTCGCTCCTGTAGATCTGGAGCTTGCGTTGTGCCTTGATCAGCGCCTGGCTTTTATGTCGCAAACACTCCTCCATCAGTGGGGTTTCTACCCCTCCCACTGTGGGAGGTGGAGCCCAAAAATCTCCCATGGTCCAAAAAACAGCTTTTAGCTACATAACAGCAGCAAAATAAACAGAATTAACAGTGAATTATAGAGTTTCAAAGAATCTTGAAAGTAATATTTTTGCAACTTATAGACATATGTTCAGGTTTAATTCCATATATTCAGACTTTCATTCCATATATTCAAGATATATACATATTTTTTTGTGATAAATCTAGTACATCATGACACCACTGATAAATTATTGCTAAATGAATATTAGTGTGTAATTTCAGATATTCTATGAAGTTTAAATGCGATACGTGCCCTGGTCAGTCTCCAGCACATCCTGGTTAGCAGGGCACTAACCAGACCCGACACGCTGCTATCGACTCTCCATTCGATAAGCACCAATACTGTAAATGAGAGGTGGACAACGGGACCTCGGGCCGGACGCGCCGGGCAGAGCCTCATTTCGGCTCCTAATTATCTTTCCCGCTCGAGGGTGGCGAAGGGACAAATCGGCCCACGCTGCTCGGACACACACTCTGAGCAAAGGTCAACACCTCTCAGGCGGCGGCGTACAAAGTGACAGTGAGTTATGAACATGAGCAAATATATATATATATATATATATATGCGACTTTTAAAAGAAAAAAAACGGTGTAGTTGCATGATTTTTAATTTATTAATTTATTTTTTTTGCTTTGAGATGTGTGAGCGACGGTGACACCGCAACGCTGTTCAGTTAGCAGATGGTGATCTGTACTCATGCAAAAAAAAAAAAAAAAATGAAATAAAGAATTCGTTTTCATCTGCCACCTCCAGCATATGTTTCATTTTGCTGAAAAAGTAAAGTGTGTGTGTGTGTGTGTGTGTGTGTGTGTGTGTGTATACACATTTTGTCGCACGCGGCCTTCTTGCCGCCACAGATCCGTTTAGACGGCGGAGATGATGCCTGTTTAAAAGTGTCTCCCGCACGGGCCCCCTTTATATTGCGAATTTATGGAACGCTCCGCCCGGCGTAACGAGGGTGATTTACGCGCAGGCGCCGGCGGGCAGACAGGTAATCAGGAAGAAGCGAGGCGCGCCGGGCGCACAAGTACATAAAAAACAAGCGCGGGACATTGGCGCAGCGGAGCTGAAAGGCATTTGTCCCCGAAAAAAAAAAAAAGGGAAAAGGAAAAAAGGGGGAAAAAAAGTCGCCGCGGCAGCAGAAACCTGCGGCCGCCGTGCGCGAGCGCGTTTATTAATCGATATCCGCATCGGGGACGCATCAGGCCATTACGCGCGCGGACGCCTGCCCTTAATGCGCGCCATTAATCGCGCCGGCGACATCAAGGCCTCTTAAGCGACGAGCGCGTCGCCGAAAAAGAACAAAGGTTTTGATCTCCCGTACGCTGGTGGCGCGGCGCCATTAATAACCGGCCGTTTCCCGCGCCGCTGGCCGCCACTTCCGCTGAATCCGGTGGATCCGGCGATCTTGTACCATGCAATTTCTTTAAATAACGAGACAGTCCATTCAATCTCATTAGTTTAGTCCGTCATTCTACTGACATTATAAAGGAGTGAATCATAAGAGGGGGTTCCGGCACCCACCACGACCCTGATGAAAACCACGATACAAAACTAAAAAGATTCAAAAAATCAAAAGCGTTCTCTTTCGTGACGGCCGAGTGCAGTACAAGCTGTTGAAACAGCAGGGAGGAAGCTCCCGAGGCTCCGGTCGCCTGCCCTCCTGCATCGGGAAGGCCTGAAATACGCCGAACCTGTTGGCCCGCAGCTCGTGGCGCCGAGACGTAATTGGAAGTGAAAGCCTTCCGCTTTTGTTTAACCCCTCTCCCCTGATTCGCCGCGAAGCCGGCAAGTGCAGCCAACGGTAAATCAGAGCGGGCGCCGACATCGGTAGGAGTGTGTGAGAGGGAGGGGGACAAACATACCGCCACACGGTCCTCATTTTACATCATTTTCAGATTAATTTAATCCTAATATCAGCAACGGTGATTTACTGAGAGTTCTACAATCCCAGCGTGAAATGATGTTGCACTTCTTTTTATATTTTATATACACGTATATATACACATATACACACACATTATATATATGTGTGTGTGTGTGTGTGTGTGTGTGTATATAAATATACAATTTTGTTAAGCTAAAAATATATAATGACAGGGACCTCAATATACGGAATGAAACCTGAATATATGAAATGAAACTTGAATATATCAAATGAAAGTCCAAATATATGGAATAAAACTTGAATATATGGAATGAAAGTCTGAATATATGGAATTAAACCTGAACATATGGAATGAAACTTGAATATATGGAATGAAAGTCTGAATATATGGAATGAAAGTCTGAATATATGGAATGAAATCTGACATCATGCAGTAACACCGCTAATAATTCTACCAACATTCAGCATAGGACTACTGATGAAGAGATTTATTCAATATTTCCACATCAGACGAGCTTCCCACCACCATTCCTGCATACAACCTACGTCTATTAATACGTAAACGGAGGTTGGTAAAGAGGGAGGAATTACAGGGCAAAACGTATTCAGTCATATTTGTCATGTAACTGATGACGTCATACATGAATATTCACAACAAAACAGTTTTTCCACAGAGAACTCCAGGCTGAACACGCTCAAGACTGTGGAGATGACAGTGGACTTCAACACTGCTTCCTCTTACCATTTCAGACAGACCCTTGTCTTCTGTGGAGACCTTCAAGTTCTTCAATACCACCATCTCCCAGGACCTGAAGTGGAACACCAACATCTCCTCCATCCTCAAGAAGTTCCAGTAAAGGATGTACTTGTTTAGGGACCTAAAGAAGTCCAGATGCTGCTGCTGATCAAGCTGTACACTGCAGTCATTGAGTCCATCCTCTGCTCCTCTGTCCTTGTATGTGTTCACTCATGTACTTGGTCAATCAATGCGATTCTGATTCTGATCTGTCACTTCAAAACTCCTGTAGACAGTTTATTGGAAATACGTACTTGGTATATCATCCTGGGAACTTTTTCATTAGGTTCTCCTACCTTTTATAGCCAGATTTTACAAGTGGCGAGGTGACACAGTCCATCAGAACCAGCCAAACATGAACTCAGAAGCCATCCTGTGGTTAGAAAAAGGTCTGTAACCCTACCCAGACACACCTGGTGGAGCTACTGTCTGTAATAATAATGTACGGTAATATTGAATGGGATTGGCAGTGACATATAAGTCTGTCTATATTCTCTGTGCTGAATAATGTAGTCTAGAGCTGCAATAAGGCCTCAAAAGTCAGGCCCGGTAAACTCGGTTTACCTTTGCACGCTACTAACGCTATACTAAGAGGGAGGGCAAATGTACATAATCGCCAGAGGCTAGCCTCCATTTCACCTCCTCAGCATCCATTTTCGCATCTCTCTCTTGCAGTAAGGGGCACACACTGCTCCCCGGGCGCCTGTCATGGCTGCCCACTGCACACCAAGGGTGATGGTTAAAAGCAGAGGACAATGGTGACACAGTGAAGCAGTGCTGCATTGTATCACAGTGACAACCACTTCACTTTCTTTTCTCACTTACAATATTAAAAGTGCATCACAGGACGACGGTGGCACTGAAAAGTTAACTTTCCATTCAAAAAAGGATCATTTAAGAAAACCAATTTACAAGCAGCGAATCATACGAGCCCGACAATACGATACAAAATTGAACCCACACACACTAAGTGGAGCTATACAACGGGTGTCTTTAATAAAGTGGCCGCGTCCATTTGTAATGACGTGAGTTAATATCTGTCGCTGTGAACTAATGCCACTGATTTCAAAAGGGCCGTCCACTTATTCACGTAATCAAAGTGCGCTTGATGTGGGAGGAGTCGGAAAGTTGCAGCGTTATCTCGCCCATCTCTTCCTGGCAACTTCTAGTCCTCCTTTTCTTTCATTTCAGCGTTTCCTGTTGCTGAAGGCTTCAAGGCAAAGCTTAACAAATCTTTTTTTTTTTTTTTTATGAATTCCTCCATTGTTCTTTCTTTTCATTTTTTTCTCCGCCGGTGTGTCTCTGTTGATTACAACTTCAGAATTACTCACTTTTATTCTAGCCTCTGGCTCCCACCCCCTCTCCCTGGCCTGCTGATAAGGTGCAGGCGCTTATCAGATGCTGAGGCAGCAATGATTGCATCTGAGTGGGGCGGCTACAGAAATAAATAATGTTTCATACCAGAAGCAAAGGATGCGCGATCGGTTGGGCGCGCCAGACACGAGTTCTGAAGAGCGCAGCCTCTGTCCTGTTTATTCCAATTCATTTTCACAGTTAGATTATTTTTTTTATGTTCGTCACCACCTTTATGTTTTGTTTTTTTTAGGATTTCAGGGGCCATAATATGAACTTTATACAAATCCTAAGCTCCTGTCACGGTGGCTGGACATGGCGAGGAAGAAGGACACATGCGCACAACGTCACGAAACAGGGGTTTAATTCATGGTGGACACAACAGGGGAAACATCGCCAAACAATGACCCGATGGCGAACAGACACGAACAGGGCAGCTTTACAGGGAGTGCAGAATTATTAGGCAAATGAGTATTTTGTCCACATCATCCTCTTCATGCATGTTGTCTTACTCCAAGCTGTATAGGCTCGAAAGCCTACTACCAATTAAGCATATTAGGTGATGTGCATCTCTGTAATGAGAAGGGGTGTGGTCTAATGACATCAACACCCTATATCCGGTGTGCATAATTATTAGGCAACTTCCTTTCCTTTGGCAAAATGGGTCAAAAGAAGGACTTGACAGGCTCAGAAAAGTCAAAAACAGTGAGATATCTTGCAGAGGGATGCAGTGCTCTTAAAATTGCAAAGCTTCTGAAGCGTTCAAGCTCAAACAATCAAGCGTTTCATTCAAAATAGTCAACAGGGTCGCAAGAAGCGTGTGGAAAAACCAAGGCGCAAAATAACTGCCCATGAACTGAGAAAAGTCAAGCGTGCAGCTGCCAAGATGCCACTTGCCACCAGTTTGGCCATATTTCAGAGCTGCAACATCACTGGAGTGCCCAAAAGCACAAGCTGTGCAATACTCAGAGACATGGCCAAGGTAAAAAAGGCTGAAGGACGACCACCACTGAACAAGACACACAAGCTGAAACGTCAAGACTGGGCCAAGAAATATCTCAAGACTGATTTTTCTAAGGTTTTATGGACTGATGAAATGAGAGTGAGTCTTGATGGGCCAGATGGATGGGCCCGTGGCTGGATTGGTAAAGGGCAGAGAGCTCCAGTCTGACTCAGACGCCAGCAAGGTGGAGGTGGAGTACTGGTTTGGGCTGGTATCATCAAAGATGAGCTTGTGGGGCCTTTTCGGGTTGAGGATGGAGTCAAGATCAACTCCCAGTCCTACTGCCAGTTTCTGGAAGACACCTTCTTCAAGCAGTGGTCTGCATCCTTCAAGAAAAACATGATTTTCATGCAGGACAATGCTCCATCACACGCGTCCAAGTACTCCACAGCGTGGCTGGCAAGAAAGGGTATAAAAGAAGAAAAACTAATGACATGGCCTCCTTGTTCACCTGATCTGAACCCCATTGAGAACCTATGGTCCATCATCAAATGTGAGATTTACAAGGAGGGAAAACAGTACACCTCTCTGAACAGTGTCTGGGAGGCTGTGGTTGCTGCTGCACGCAATGTTGATGGTGAACAGATCAAAACACTGACAGAATCCATGGATGGCAGGCTTTTGAGTGTCCTTGCAAAGAAAGGTGGCTATACTGGTCGCTGATTTGTTTTTGTTTTGTTTTTGAATGTCAGAAATGTATATTTGTGAATGTGGAGATGTTATATTGGTTTCACTGGTAAAAATAAATAATTGAAATGGGTATATATTTGTTTTTTGTTGCCTAATAATTATGGACAGTGACAGTCACCTGCACATACAGATATCCCCCTAAAATAGCTAAAAATAAAAACAAACTAAAAACTACTTCCAAAAACATTCAGCTTTGATATTAATGAGTTTTTTGGGTTCATTGAGAACATTTTGTTGTTCAATAATAAAATTATTCCTCAAAAATACAACTTGCCTAATAATTCTGCACTCCCTGTATACAGTCATACACAGGTGAACACGATCAGGACACAGCACACAGGACCAACATGAAACTTCATATTTAAAAACACAAAAAAAAAAAATTTTCTTCTGATCTTATCTTGTATAACTTGTTGTCTCTGCATAGCATCATATTAAATGAAGTGCACTGCTTAAATGCTACTTTTTAGAAGTAGATTGAATCAACCAGCCTTAATGGATGTCACTTCTGTAATATTATTTTACTATGGTAAGAAAATAAAGGTGTGATGAGTGAACCCAAGGCGCCCGGACCCTAATAAACTCCGGCCCGGAGTCAGAAGCTGCGCTGCGAGCGGTTCAAGGTTAACGGCGGGCTCTTAACCGCCGGGAACGGCGCTGAGGGTGATTGATGCACGCTCATTTGTTCTCCCTCAAGGATTAATGACGGCGTTAGTCCGGAATTTACAATGTGTCATTGGTGCCGGAGTTGGTGTTTATAGGGCCTTTCCGGAAGGATTTATGCATTTTTGCCCGTCGAGCCTTGTTGTTTTTTTTTTTTTTTTGACACGTTCCCTGATTGCACCGGAGCTGCAATATTCTGAAATGGAGAATAAGTATTAATCAGTCTGAGTGACGGTGACATTAACACGCCCCTGCGAGGCGGCCAATATCCGCTTGAGGCTAACAGAGGAGGTCGAGCTTATTTTTCTCATGTTTTTCTTTCGATGAAATATGAAAGCAGCGTAATTGTACTGACGGTGGTTACATATCCGGCTTTTAAAAAGTATATTTTACTTCGCCCGTCTCTACACGTTCCAACAGCGGAGCGTTTCCGCTTTCTCCACCTCCCCATCTCACTGGTTCCCATCTTGTCCCGCCCGCCTGTCTCCCGGTGTGAGGAGTGTCCCTGGGTAATAATTGCTGACGCGCCAAAGCCGGCGTCGCACACAGGGCTCCCTCTTTAATAGTTTTCATTTTTCTTCCTTACAGGCCGGCCTCAGCGGTGCCATTATGACTGATCAGCGGCCGTCCTCCCCTGCGAGGACCCCTTCCCTTTCCCCGGACTGACCCTTCCGCTGCCCGACGCCTGGCTAACCATTATCAGCACCCCCGCCCCCATCTCCGTTCGCGAGTCTTCCTCGCCCCGGCCGCCTCTTCCATTTCCCCACCTCAAAGACAATTTATATAAAGGACTGTTCCCCCGGCTTTCATCAGAGTCCAGGTAACAGGCCCATTTCGCCACATTAATTTGGGCTCCCCAACACACCGCTGGTTCCCAAACCGCCGCATCAATTCTGCGACTTCATAAACTATTTCAGGAATGGGATTCATCAGAGGCAGAGGTAAACAGCGGTGGCCAGGCGTGAGACACACCTATTTATCATTATTTAATCTGCAGAGCCCCCGAAATGCCCCGACGTTATTAAGAGGGAGATGAATCGGTGAGCAGAAGACACCGGGAACGTGGGACCAATGAGCACGCACCGACCACGGATCCCCGCCTCCCACGAGTGTATGCATGAGTGGTCCGGCGTCGGGCTACGCAGTCCCTTAAAAAGGGGTCACTTCATCTTTTCCCAAGGGGCACGAAGTGTTTGTCAGTCTACAACCAGAAAATGAGGGATTTGCAGGCGTTGTTGTAGCTGGTTAGGCTTTCGTTTGGGAGGCTACAGAGCGTTCTGTGGACTGGTTTATGAACAAAGCTCTGAATGAACCATGATGCTCAGTTGGCATGTCGTTGTCATGTGAGGACACCCCACTAGATGGTGTAAGATGGGAAGTCCCCAGGTCCATCACAGTCTGCACCTTTGTCTTGTGTAGAGGTTCATCACCTCTTTGTTCTCCATGTCCTCCCCCGAGCGGGAGGTGTGAAAGTCCAACCATTTGGTTCTCAATTTGTGTCTTTGTTGGACTGCTGCGACACCCCCCCAAGCAGGAGATGACAAGGGCGTGACAGGGCAGAAACAACAAATTCTGATTGGTCTGTGGCATCGTCCTGGGAGTCAAATGTATAAAAGGATTTTCTCTTCTGGTCTCTGGACTTCCGTTTCCTTTCTATTGGGGACTGGGCCTTACAGTTTCTGGGCCTTTTCTTCTCCTGGAGTTTTCTCTCTCTTTCTCTATCTTTTCTCCTATCTTTTATTTTTGTTTTTTCTCTATAACATTGGTACCTTTTTACATACAATCTTTACATGTAACTGCAATAATAATCTACTGATGATAATAAATTAGAAACCTTGGTTTGGTGATAGTAGCCCAGTGGGTAACACACTCGCCGTTAAAATCCCACTTACTACCATTGTGTCCCTGAGCAAGACACTTAACCCTGAGTGTCTCCAGGGGGGACTGTCCCTGTAACTACTGATTGTAAGTCCCTCTGGATAAGGGTGTCTGGTAAATGCTGTAAATGTAATATTATGTAAACTGGAAGAGTGGTCGGCTGGGTCTTCAGAACACCACTGTGGTGGAAAAGTGCACTAGAATTTATGGCCCTCATAAATCCGGAGATGATTGTTTAATAATTATTTAATAATCACATTGTGATGTTTCATGACAGAAGGCTTTTCACCGAGTTCATTCTCACTCGCTGCAGCACCAGGAGTCGTTGTCTGTTCGCATGACGGCATCCATCTGAAAGCCGTCACCGTTCCCTTCCAGCTGGCAACAGAGGACGTGTCGCCTCGGGGGCCCCCGCCGGAGGGGCTCCTGCGGGTACCGACTCCGCCCCTCCCACGCTCACACGTCTGCTGTACGGCGGGGCAAGCTGAGAGCCAAATGACAATCTGATTACAGTCGCCTCCACCGACGATGCTTGCGTGAACATTTTTTGCTGGTAGGGGTGGGTCGCATTTTTCGGATCTTATTTATTGTAATTTTTGCTCCTTTTCACCGTCTTAGAGTGACGTGTAACCTTACATCTGGCGTAGTTTGGATTTGTTCATTAACTGCGACTGCCCCTGGTTTCCCCTCTGCAACGAGTCTCATTTGAGAAGCACCACGAGACTTTGATTCTAACTGACCAAAATTCAGAGGGTCCCAGAAGGTCCCATCAATCATTTTAGTTAAATGGCTCCTTTCCTATGCACACATTTTAGGTTACCTAGGCTTTGCTCAGTGGCACCTCAGTGGCACCTTGGCTAATTGGGATTCGAACCGGCAACCTTCTGATTACTGGGCCACTTCCTTGAACCGCTTGGCCACCACTGCCCCATGGACACATCCAACGTCCAGAATCCTTTGTTCTATTCAGAGATCGCCAGCTGATATGTTGGGTCTTGAGTGTCAAAGTCAGCAGGTGGAAGTGTGAGTGGAAGAATCCTTGACTCATTCCTCACCTTGGTTTGGTGAAGGCCAACATCCAGGTTTGAAAGCAGAACTGATAGTCAGTTGGTGCAAGTCTGGGTGGGCGCGACTTTCGAGTTTCTTGGCTCATTGTCCACTCTTGTCCCCCACCTATTTTTGGCACCATGGCCCATCTAGCTGAACGTTGGGGTGGAACCGTCCCCGGAGATTGATGATCATTTTTATCATTTGCTAATTTCCAGCTCAGTCAAGGGTTTAACTGGAATTAGCAGCTTTTTCTTCCCAAGTGCCAGCCAGATTTCTTTTTATTTCCGGCATGAGGGGTGAATGGTGGGGGATCTCACAGGCCATTAAGCAGGGAGTCTGTCCCATGGAAGGTGGCCTGCTGGAGTCCCTCTCCCCTGCCTCCCTCCGGGTCTGTCTCTCGGCAGGATCTGGAGAGGCCGGGACGAGCTGGAGTGTCTGAGCGCCGCGGATTAGCCGGTTCTCTGTCTACGCTGCCACGCTAATCTCTCTTCGGCAGCATTAAACAGAAGCATCATGCCGGGCGGAATGAGGGAGACGTGAAGCATTTTATTCAGGACGTGCATTTGATGAATTCTTCAGAAATATCAATAACCCTGGATTGTAGTTAAGGAAACTAAGATGCATTTCTGTGTTTTGCTGGAAGATTCCTGGGATCGGCTCCTGTTTCCATGTGATCCTGACTTGTAGAAGCAGGTTTCGAGGACTGATGAATAAAACGAGAACCTCAAAAAAACAGTCGAGATATTATTATTCCAGGCGGAAATGTTTCTCTAGGCCCTGCTCAGCTACTCCGGTTTGGAACTAAGACGCGGGGGGAAATTCGATAATATCTGACATTTTCTTCCTCCTACTTTGTGTCTCAGATCCATAGTCACCTTATTTTTTTTCCTCTGGTGTGGATATTTTTTTTTTGGAGGTTCACGCTCTGCTAAAATGACTGCGGCAAGGTGTGCACTCCGGCACATACAGAGTCAATTTGAATTCACTTTGAAGAAAAACTCAGAGGTGGGAGTTGTTGCAAGGGTGTGTTTTCACCTACTGCTACTCTGCTGCCTCCAAATTATTTATATATATGTTCTCGTATTCTTTTTTATATACCTTTTATATAGATGTGTTATGAGGTCTGCGCATCAGACTCAAATTTGGAATTTCATAAGGCCATAAATAATCACACTCGTCACTCATCACAGCAATAATTGTGATTTCAAATTCTACTGTTCCAATTTAATCAAAAGGCTAATCATTTCGTCAATTATAGACAGGCGAAGAGGAAGAGGCAGGAATGTTTTACACCCAGTTTTATGTTTAAATGTGCACTGTCATTAAAATGACTTGATAATGAAAAGTATGTCCACACTTATGAGCAGGGTCCTGCAGTTCCGAATTGACGGTTCTATTTGTGGTGGGCATTTGTTGCCCTCTGCTGGTAAAGACGAGAAATGCTTCTTTAACCTTCATATCCCACACGTCCTGCAACATCATGAAAATGCAAAGCGTTGTGAATGAAATATTTGTAGATTTCTACATAAATGTATGTGGATACATAAATACAGAATAGGTCTCTTTCTAATCCCTCTCCCTTGAACATGTTTTAATTTCTCTAATCTGGCAATCCGTCTGAAAAAGCTGTCGGGAAGCAGTATTTCACACCTAAAAGAGGCTCACAGGCACGGCAGGGGGACAAGAGATCAATACTCCGGCAGTACTCCGGAGAGGAAAAACTTTTGTACAGTATTATCACTCTGCACATGTTGGAAAATATCATGGTGTGATCATTGAAAATTGCATAGTTAAATCCATGAATAAAATGTATGTTTATTCCCAGTTCTTTAATGTAGTAATACAATACACTATACATGCTCTGGAAATATGGACTATCAAAATGCATCAAATCTTTGAAACTTATTAGACATAATTTAAAGGTCATATCAAGGCGAAAACCATGTAGGTATAAGTAGTGATTTCGCCCAAAATTTCAAATGAAAGCTCTTGATCAGGTCTTATCAATAATATAAATATGATTTCTTCAGTCATTTGTTATATTTGTTTAACATCTGAACACACGACGCTGAACACACAGAAGTACTTAATGGCAAAAAGATCGCTTTTTGGTGGAATTTACATTTTTTTTATTTATTTAAAACTGGCAAAATTTTACATCTCACCCATCAATTTATATGTTAATGCATAAAAGCGATGGCATAATGTAAGCCCATTTCCAACATGGCACAGTTGTCATTATTGACACATTAGGCCTGTCTGTCGTTTCTGACAAGGCTATTTACAGTGGCATTACGTAATCAATAAAGCATGGGCAAAATGTCACCAGGCTAACGAGCGTTAATTTCCTCACACAGTCTCTGTCCTCCTTCGCTGCGTTGATGCACGGCCTACTGGAGGCCCAGCACGCGGTGATATGATTCCCATTACCACGGACTTACAGTTCCTCTAATGGCCCAGCAAGGGACAGCCAATCGGCAGGCGGCCTGAGCGCCAGCTCGTTAGTGCATGCGAATGCTAAATTACAATGCGCCATAAAGCCGGCCTTTGTTTCGAGTTGGCTTTCTCGCAGCGAGATCTAATTTCCCACGACAACAGCGCGTCACGCGGCGCCCGACGCCGTGCGAAGTCCGAGCGGCGGCAGAAAATAAATTCCGCATGAGCCATTGAGCATGCTAAATGGCATGCAACACATAATCATCGGGGTAATAACGAGGACGCCATTAGAGTGAGTGAGATAGATGGTGGAGGTCATTTTACGGAGGGGTGAAGAGAGGCGGTGGCGCTTGATTTGATCTGGGGAAAGAGGGGGGAGGAGGACGGATGTGGCCCTTTCCTTTCATGTCGTTCCCTCTTCTCCCGACTTTAAAGGACCGGCGGGGACAGAGCGGTGGAAGGACAATGTAGTGATTAGCCTAATCACAGCAGCGCTAGGAGAAGAAAGGGGAAATAGTGCTTCATGCTAATGTGTGTCCGGTGGCCATTTTGAACGCTTTAGGCCCGATGGTCCATTAACAGTCACGTCCATCGTGTGGACGGGACGAAGGGAGACGAATACACTTCATACAGGCTACCTGTGTACACCACGATTGGGCGTTCGCTAATCACGGGGCGAGACTGTGTCGTCTGTAAATTAGCCCTGGATTAAAATGCACAGAAACAGCGCACGGACTGGGAAGGGATGTGACGATGGACAGAGAAATGGTTAAAAATGTCTTTCACCGACGCCCCACGTCCAGCCAGCTACACAGCTCAGTCTGTGCTCATTTTTCTCTAAAAGTGGAAAATTCATTTCAAGGAAACAGTTTTGGCGGAGAATGCAGTGAAAGTGAAGTGATTGTCATTGTGAGAGACATTGTGAGCACAGCACACGGTGACACGGTTACACGTGTCCTCTGTATTTAACCATCACCCTTGGTGAGCAGTGGGCACCATGACAGGCGCCCGGGGAGCAGTGTACCTTCATCAAGGGGACCTCGGTGGCACCTTGGCAGATCGGGATTCGAACCGGCAACCTTCCGACTACAGATCTTAGCCGCTAGGCCACTAAACATTTCAAATAACGTACTTGTGTGGATGAAAGTTTTTTAGAATCCTAAAACCTGTTTTCTCATGTGGACGGAGCCTCAGAACTGCATTGCATCGGAATTGCAAGTTTTCCAGTTAACGGATGCAACATCTCAGAAGAACATTAATGACGCATGCAGGACTAGCAAGCCGAACACAGGATAAAGTTCCTCCTCTCTGTGTCATAGTGACTTGGTGGCCCAGTTAGGCAGATTTGTTTAGATATTCCTGAACGTGGGAGACCAACTGCAACTGTAGACCAAATAAAATGAGGTTAATATCCAGGATCTGACACTTTAGATGTTTCTACTTGGCTGTCTTGCACTTTGCACCCAAAAATAAAGGATGAGGATCCACGATTGTTCTCACTTTTTGATCCGCTTGAAATGGAGGCTGAGGCAACAACAGTGGAGACGAACTTGTTTTTCCAGATGTTGCCAGAACAGCGGGTTTTCGCTGTTCTGTAATTGATCTAACACACTTTCATTTGAACACTTTCATTTTGGAGGTAATACCCTGCGCACTAGCTTCCTGGGAGTCTGGATTGACACGTAGTTCACTCTGGAGTCCATGAGACGCCAGAATTCACTCAGGAATGATTGCTCCACCACGGCGCTGATAGAGGTGTAATACTCTAGTATGGTCTTAAATCTGGCTGTAAATAAAACAGATTTGTCTGATATAAAACCTGGTTTTAATCATGCAGGCATCACATTTCATTTTTACTTAAAACCACAAGATCCACGACATGACTAAATTGGCAATGGTTATCATTGTTCTCTGCACTTCAGGAAGTGTTTGTTACCAAGGGTGATCACACACACACACACACACACACACACACACACCGTTAAACTCTATCAGCCTGTCAGTCAAATGGAGTTTCTCATCACTGCTTGGCTGGTGGAGTCGGTTTTCCATAAATCGCCCCTTTGTCTCCTTGAACATGGCGTAACGAGTGGCACTCAGTGTGAGACTTGGCAGAACGCTTACCGTACACCAGCAGTCAGGGCCCACGGCGTATCGCACATGCCATCATCTCCTGTCATATACCTTCTTCATCCCGTTACGGAATGTAATAAAAATGACCCAGTAAGGGCCCATCCAGACGAATGTTGGGTGGCTGTAGAGGGACGTGCCACCCTCTCCGAATCAGACATGTGAAATAATAAGAAGCTTTAATCACTGTTATCTCATTTTAACATTTGTATTTCTTAAGAAAATGAATTATCAATATACAAGTTGCCATTTTCACAAGAAAGGCAGCCATAAGTTGGAAGAAATATAAATTGACAAGATTATGGTGAGATATGAGTGAGTAGTTTTGTGGGTGTGATGTGGACCCGTACTCAGAAGGTTGCCGGTTCGACTCCCTGAGCCGCCAAGGTGCCACTGAGGTCCCCTTGATGAAGGTCCCGTCCCCACACACTGGTCCCCGGGCGCCTGTCATGGCCGCCCACTGCTCACCAAGGGTGATGGTTGAATACAGAGGACACGTTTCACCGTCACTTCACTTTTTATTTTTTCACTTTCATGACGGTGTCCAGGTGAGTTGAATGGCCTGATGGTAAAAAGTCAGCCGGACTGGCAGGGTGCTGGACGGCTGTGGTCCTTCACGATGCTGCCTGTCTTCGATGGCAAGGAGACTCGTGATGTGCTCTACCGGAGCACACGCCTGTAAAGGTGTGAGGTGATGTTGGCTTTCACAGTGTCAGTGACATATTAAGTTATTACTTAATATGTCAAGTATGTACGTTCTATGTTTGTTTTGGGCTCAAGTAGTGAATGCATAACTTGTCCAATAACATTTCTCAGAATGCCTTTGCAGAACTGAAATCTGAAACCAGGAAGAATCAGGCGTTAATCAGCCACATTGACTACATCCATCATAAAATGCGAGAAACCAAAACCTGTAGCATATGGAAAGTCACAAAGTATGATTTCAGACAAATTCTTGTACCTGGTGGAAAGTTAAATGCCCAAGTGCAGCTGACGCCCTTATCCAGAGTGACTTACAATCAGTAGTCACAGGGACAGTCCCCCCCTGGAGACACTCAGGGATAAGTGTCTTGCTCAGGGACATGATGGTAGTAAGTGGGGTCTGAACCTTTCTCTGGTTTGTAGGTCTTACTCTCTAGGCTACTACCATCTATAAAATTGCACAATGAACTTGAAATTCTTTGACTGGTAGAACAAAATATTTGACCTCTTTTATTCAGTTGTTTAGGTTTTATTGACGCCCGGTTGACTTTACATTAAAAAATACCATTTAAATCCTACATTTTGCACTATACGCAATGCATTGATGCATGGTGTAAGTTCCCCCTCCCAGTTTGTAAATTAATGTAATTATGAGCACAAATAAGAAAGCATTTCAATTTTAACAAAAAACATTTAATTAAAAGAGTGATTACATGATTAATATAGTTTATGATAATAATAATAATAAAGTTGTCTAACATAAGATGGCATTTTACCAGTTAATGGTAAAATGCTTCTTTTTCTGTCTGGCCCTGCACCTTGTTTCCACTTTATAACTCAGCAACTGGGGTATCACTTCAGTTTCGCTCTCGTAAATACGGCATTGTCTGACCGTTCATGCGCTATTAAGTCATAATTCTGAAATTTCCAATACCACCTCTGGGCTCATCACTGATCCCCTGCCCATGTTGTCCACATTTGTATGTCCTGTATGACCATTTGTCTTTTTGGAAGTCTTGGAGATTCATTTATGGTCTGTTCATTTTGGATATGACTGACAATTGCCATTTCCACGTTTAAAGTAGTCTGATGAAGGATGGACAAACTGAGGTGGAAAAATCTCAACAGGAAAGTTTTTTTTTTTTTTTAACCTCTGCCTCAGGCACACCTGCCAAAAATCTGGGGCATTTTTCCTCGGCTGAGCCAGAAAGGGGGGTTTCCTGCAAACGCAGTAGTTGAGTTTCTATGGAACAACAGATTTTCTAAATTCTTTCCTACATTACCTATGGAATGTCGAGCTGGGCTGGGGTGAAAGCTAGGGCTGCCAGAAAATATGTCTACAGTATTAGTCAATCTATAATGCAGAATTTGAAAGACTAGCTATAAAGCAGACAGCAAAAAAACACATAAATACAAAACCAACATAAGTAGTCCTACTAAAATGAGTTCTTTTAAACCCGTAGTGATGGATTCGCCTTGGGGGTTATCAGTAGCAGCTAAATTCAGATGTGTAGTCATGATCATTGCATTTTCCCATCGATCAGCCTGCATCACGTGAAAGAAGTGTACACAAACGTTTAACTTTTTACCTTGCACAATTTTTTTTTTTTTTACTTTTTTTACTTTTCACTTTATAATTTTACTTCACCTATTTGCACACCTTCACACTACCTGTTACACATATTTTATGTTTTATGTTAAAGACATAAAAGTGTAATATTTGGTTATGTTTGCAATATTTGCATATTGGTTCATTGTATACTTTGTAATACTGTATACTGTATACATTGTATACATTTTCAATACTGTGGTCTGTATCAGTCGCTAAAGCATTTCACTGCATATCACACCGTGTATGACTGTGTATGTGACAAATACAATTTGAATTTGATGTTATAGGATGACCCATCCTGCTCTGGTCAGCACTGGACTACCCTGGGATGTTCACGTAGGAAAGTGAGAAGGTAGCACTGTCCACTTTTACAGTGCA